>NW_028252676.1:0-68213 GCF_964263255.1 Lissotriton vulgaris | reverse complement strand
CATTTAATCTTTTGACTTTAAATGACGGTTGGATGTGAGTTATTACTTTTTCAACTAAAATAAGTGTGTTTAAAGTCATTTCTGTGCCTGAAATTGGTCAAAATTGAAGATTTTGAGTAAGCAAAACTCTGTAAAAAGGGCAATTTTGGTCACTGTGAGGGTTTAAAAAGTGGTTATTCAACATGAGGCCGATCCAAATGACATTTTGAATCATTTTTGGTAGAGTCCAAAAATCAATTTTCTGATGAAAACGATGACCCCGGACCAGTCGAACGTTGAACAAATGGTCAATATTGATGAAATTTTAACATTTAATCTTTTGACTTTAAATGACGGTTGGATGTGAGTTATTACTTTTTCAACTAAAATAAGTGTGTTTAAAGTCATTTCTGTGCCTGAAATTGGTCAAAATTGAAGATTTTGAGTAAGCAAAACTCTGTAAAAATGGCAGTTTTGGTCACTGTGAGGGTTTAAAAGTGGTTATTCAACATGAGGCCCGATCCAAATGACATTTTGAATCATTTTTGGTAGAGTCCAAAAAATCAATTTTCTGATGAAAAACGATGACCCGGACCAGTCGAACGTTGAAAAAATGGTCAATATTGATGAAATTTTAACATTTAATCTTTTGACTTTAAATGACGGTTGGATGTGAGTTATTACTTTTTCAACTAAAATAAGTGTGTTTAAAGTCATTTCTGTGCCTGAAATTGGTCAAAATTGAAGATTTTTGAGTAAGCAAAAACTCTGTAAAAATGGCAATTTTGGTCACTGTGAGGGTTTAAAAGTGGTTATTCAACATGAGGCCCGATCCAAATGACATTTTGAATCATTTTGGTAGAGTCCAAAAATCAATTTTCTGATGAAAAACGATGACCCCGGACCAGTCGAACGTTGAAAAAATGGTCAATATAGATGAAATTTTAACATTTAATCTTTTGACTTTAAATGACGGTTGGATGCGAGTTATTACTTTTTCAACCTAAAATAAGTGTGTTTAAAGTCATTTCTGTGCCTGAAATTGGTCAAAATTGAAGATTTTGAGTAAGCAAAACTGTAAAAATGGCAGTTTTGGTCACTGTGAGGGTTTAAAAAGTGGTTATTCAACATGAGGCCTGATCCAAATGACATGTTGAATTATTTTTGGTAGAGTCCAAAAAATCCAATTTCTGATGAAAAACGATGACCCCGGACCAGTCGAACGTTGAAAAAATGGTCAATATTGATGAAATTTTAACATTTAATCTTTTGACTTTAAATGACGGTTGGATGTGAGTTATTACTTTTTCAACTAAAATAAGTGTGTTTAAAGTCATTTCTGTGCCTGAAATTGGTCAAAATTGAAGATTTTGAGTAAGCAAAACTCTGTAAAAATGACAGTTTTGGTCACTGTGAGGGTTTAAAAAGTGGTTATTCAACATGAGGCCCGATCCAAATGACATTTTGAATCATTTTTGGTAGAGTCCAAAAAATCAATTTTCTGATGAAAAACGATGACCCCGGACCAGTCGAACGTTGAAAAAATGGTCAATATTGATGAAATTTTAACATTTAATCTTTTGACTTTAAATGACGGTTGGATGTGAGTTATTACTTTTTTCAACTAAAATAAGTGTGTTTAAAGTCATTTCTGTGCCTGAAATTGGTCAAAATTGAAGATTTTGAGTAAGCAAAACTCTGTAAAAATGGCAGTTTTGGTCACTGTGAGGGTTTAAAAAGTGGTTATTCAACATGAGGCCCGATCCAAATGACATTTTGAATCATTTTTGGTAGAGTCCAAAAAATCAATTTTCTGATGAAAAACGATGACCCCGGACCAGTCGAACGTTGAAAAAATGGTCAATATTGATGAAATTTTAACATTTAATCTTTTGACTTTAAATGACGGTTGGATGTGAGTTATTACTTTTTCAACTAAAATAAGTGTGTTTAAAGTCATTTCTGTGCCTGAAATTGGTCAAAATTGAAGATTTTGAGTAAGCAAAACTCTGTAAAAATGGCAATTTTGGTCACTGTGAGGGTTTAAAAAGTGGTTATTCAACATGAGGCCCGATCCAAATGACATTTTGAATCATTTTTGGTAGAGTCCAAAAATCAATTTTCTGATGAAAAACGATGACCCCGGACCAGTCGAACGTTGAAAAAATGGTCAATATAGATGAAATTTTAACATTTAATCTTTTGACTTTAAATGACGGTTGGATGTGAGTTATTACTTTTTCAACTAAAATAAGTGTGTTTAAAGTCATTTCTGTGCCTGAAATTGGTCAAAATTGAAGATTTTGAGTAAGCAAAACCTGTAAAAATGGCAGTTTTGGTCACTGTGAGGGTTTAAAAAGTGGTTATTCAACATGAGGCCTGATCCAAATGACATGTTGAATTATTTTTGGTAGAGTCCAAAAAATCCATTTTCTGATGAAAAACGATGACCCCGGACCAGTCGAACGTTGAAAAAATGGTCAATATTGATGAAATTTTAACATTTAATCTTTTGACTTTAAATGACGGTTGGATGTGAGTTATTACTTTTTCAACTAAAATAAGTGTGTTTAAAGTCATTTCTGTGCCTGAAATTGGTCAAAATTGAAGATTTTGAGTAAGCAAAACTCTGTAAAAATGACAGTTTTGGTCACTGTGAGGGTTTAAAAAGTGGTTATTCAACATGAGGCCCGATCCAAATGACATTTTGAATCATTTTTGGTAGAGTCCAAAAAATCAATTTTCTGATGAAAAACGATGACCCCGGACCAGTCAAACGTTGAAAAAATGGTCAATATTGATGAAATTTTAACATTTAATCTTTTGACTTTAAATGACGGTTGGATGTGAGTTATTACTTTTTCAACTAAAATAAGTGTGTTTAAAGTCATTTCTGTGCCTGAAATTGGTCAAAATTGAAGATTTTGAGTAAGCAAAACTCTGTAAAAATGGCAAGTTTTGGTCACTGTGAGGGTTTAAAAAGTGGTTATTCAACATGAGGCCCGATCCAAATGACATTTTGAATCATTTTTGGTAGAGTCCAAAAAATCAATTTTCTGATGAAAAACGATGACCACGGACCAGTCGAACGTTGAAAAAATGGTCAATATTGATGAAATTTTAACATTTAATCTTTTGACTTTAAATGACGGTTGGATGTGAGTTATTACTTTTTCAACTAAAATAAGTGTGTTTAAAGTCATTTCTGTGCCTGAAATTGGTCAAAATTGAAGATTTTGAGTAAGCAAAACTGTAAAAATGGCAGTTTTGGTCACTGTGAGGGTTTAAAAAGTGGTTATTCAACATGAGGCCTGATCCAAATGACATTTTGAATTATTTTTGGTAGAGTCCAAAAAATCCATTTTCTGATGAAAAACGATGACCCCGGACCAGTCGAACGTTGAAAAAATGGTCAATATTGATGAAATTTTAACATTTAATCTTTTGACTTTAAATGACGGTTGGATGTGAGTTATTACTTTTTCAACTAAAATAAGTGTGTTTAAAGTCATTTCTGTGCCTGAAATTGGTCAAAATTGAAGATTTTGAGTAAGCAAAACTCTGTAAAAATGGCAGTTTTGGTCACTGTGAGGGTTTAAAAAGTGGTTATTCAACATGAGGCCCGATCAAAATGACATTTTGAATCATTTTTGGTAGAGTCCAAAAAATCAATTTTCTGATGAAAACGATGACCCCGGACCAGTCGAACGTTGAAAAAATGGTCAATATTGATGAAATTTTAACATTTAATCTTTTGACTTTAAATGACGGTTGGATGTGAGTTATTACTTTTTCAACTAAAATAAGTGTGTTTAAAGTCATTTCTGTGCCTGAAATTGGTCAAAATTGAAGATTTTGAGTAAGCAAAACTCTGTAAAAATGGCAGTTTTGGTCACTGTGAGGGTTTAAAAAGTGGTTATTCAACATGAGGCCCGATCCAAATGACATTTTGAATCATTTTTGGTAGAGTCCAAAAAATCAATTTTCTGATGAAAAACGATGACCCCGGACCAGTCGAACGTTGAAAAAATGGTCAATATTGATGAAATTTTAACATTTAATCTTTTGACTTTAAATGACGGTTGGATGTGAGTTATTACTTTTTCAACTAAAATAAGTGTGTTTAAAGTCATTTCTGTGCCTGAAATTGGTCAAAATTGAAGATTTTGAGTAAGCAAAACCTGTAAAAATGGCAGTTTTGGTCACTGTGAGGGTTTAAAAAGTGGTTATTCAACATGAGGCCCTGATCCAAATGACCATTTTGAATCATTTTTGGTAGAGTCCAAAAAATCCATTTTCTGATGAAAAACGATGACCCCGGACCAGTCGAACGTTGAAAAAATGGTCAATATTGATGAAATTTTAACATTTAATCTTTTGACTTTAAATGACGGTTGGATGTGAGTTATTACTTTTTCAACTAAAATAAGTGTGTTTAAAGTCTTTTCTGTGCCTGAAATTGGTCAAAATTGAAGATTTTGAGTAAGCAAAACTCTGTAAAAATGGCAGTTTTGGTCACTGTGAGGGTTTAAAAAGTGGTTATTCAACATGAGGCCCGATCAAAATGACATGTTGAATCATTTTTGGTAGAGTCCAAAAAATCAATTTTCTGATGAAAAACGATGACCCCGGACCAGTCGAACGTTGAAAAAATGGTCAATATTGATGAAATTTTAACATTTAATCTTTTGACTTTAAATGACGGTTGGATGTGAGTTATTACTTTTTCAACTAAAATAAGTGTGTTTAAAGTCATTTCTGTGCCTGAAATTGGTCAAAATTGAAGATTTTGAGTAAGCAAAACTCTGTAAAAATGGCAATTTTGGTCACTGTGAGGGTTTAAAAAGTGGTTATTCAACATGAGGCCCGATCCAAATGACATTTTGAATCATTTTTGGTAGAGTCCAAAAAATCAATTTTCTGATGAAAAACGATGACCCCGGACCAGTCGAACGTTGAAAAAATGGTCAATATTGATGAAATTTTAACATTTAATCTTTTGACTTTAAATGACGGTTGGATGTGAGTTATTACTTTTTCAACTAAAATAAGTGTGTTTAAAGTCATTTCTGTGCCTGAAATTGGTCAAAATTGAAGATTTTGAGTAAGCAAAACTCTGTAAAAATGGCAGTTTTGGTCACTGTGAGGGTTTAAAAAGTGGTTATTCAACATGAGGCCCTGATCCAAAATGACATTTTGAATCATTTTTGGTAGAGTCCAAAAAATCAATTTTCTGATGAAAAACGATGACCCCGGACCAGTCGAACGTTGAAAAAATGGTCAATATTGATGAAATTTTAACATTTAATCTTTTGACTTTAAATGACGGTTGGATGTGAGTTATTACTTTTTCAACTAAAATAAGTGTGTTTAAAGTCATTTCTGTGCCTGAAATTGGTCAAAATTGAAGATTTTGAGTAAGCAAAACTCTGTAAAAATTGCAGTTTTGGTCACTGTGAGGGTTTAAAAAGTGGTTATTCAACATGAGGCCCGATCCAAATGACATTTTGAATCATTTTTGGTAGAGTCCAAAAAATCAATTTTCTGATGAAAAACGATGACCCCGGACCAGTCGAACGTTGAAAAAATGGTCAATATTGATGAAATTTTAACATTTAATCTTTTGACTTTAAATGACGGTTGGATGTGAGTTATTACTTTTTCAACTAAAATAAGTGTGTTTAAAGTCATTTCTGTGCCTGAAATTGGTCAAAATTGAAGATTTTGAGTAAGCAAAACTCTGTAAAAATGGCAGTTTTGGTCACTGTGAGGGTTTAAAAAGTGGTTATTCAACATGAGGCCCGATCCAAATGACATTTTGAATCATTTTTGGTAGAGTCCAAAAAATCAATTTTCTGATGAAAAACGATGACCCCGGAGCCAGTCGAACGTTGAAAAAATGGTCAATATTGATGAAATTTTAACATTTAATCTTTTGACTTTAAATGACGGTTGGATGTGAGTTATTACTTTTTCAACTAAAATAAGTGTGTTTAAAGTCATTTCTGTGCCTGAAATTGGTCAAAATTGAAGATTTTGAGTAAGCAAAACTCTGTAAAAATGGCAGTTTTGGTCACTGTGAGGGTTTAAAAAGTGGTTATTCAACATGAGGCCCGATCCAAATGACATTTTGAATCATTTTTGGTAGAGTCCAAAAAATCAATTTTCTGATGAAAAACGATGACCCCGGAGCAGTCGAACGTTGAAAAAATGGTCAATACAGATGAAATTTTAACATTTAATCTTTTGACTTTAAATGACGGTTGGATGTGAGTTATTACTTTTTCAACTAAAATAAGTGTGTTTAAAGTCATTTCTGTGCCTGAAATTGGTCAAAATTGAAGATTTTGAGTAAGCAAAACTCTGTAAAAATGGCAGTTTTGGTCACTGTGAGGGTTTAAAAAGTGGTTATTCAACATGAGGCCCGATCAAAATGACATTTTGAATCATTTTTGGTAGAGTCCAAAAAATCAATTTTCTGATGAAAAACGATGACCCCGGACCAGTCGAACGTTGAAAAAATGGTCAATATTGATGAAATTTTAACATTTAATCTTTTGACTTTAAATGACGGTTGGATGTGAGTTATTACTTTTTCAACTAAAATAAGTGTGTTTAAAGTCATTTCTGTGCCTGAAATTGGTCAAAATTGAAGATTTTGAGTAAGCAAAACTCTGTAAAAATGGCAATTTTGGTCACTGTGAGGGTTTAAAAACTGGTTATTCAACATGAGGCCCGATCCAAATGACATTTTGAATCATTTTTGGTAGAGTCCAAAAAATCAATTTTCTGATGAAAAACGATGACCCCGGACCAGTCGAACGTTGAAAAAATGGTCAATATTGATGAAATTTTAACATTTAATCTTTTGACTTTAAATGACGGTTGGATGTGAGTTATTACTTTTTCAACTAAAATAGGTGTGTTTAAAGTCATTTCTGTGCCTGAAATTGGTCAAAATTGAAGATTTTGAGTAAGCAAAACTCTGTAAAAATAGCAGTTTTGGTCACTGTGAGGGTTTAAAAAGTGGTTATTCAACATGAGGCCCGATCAAAATGACATTTTGAATCATTTTTGGTAGAGTCCAAAAAATCAATTTTCTGATGAAAAACGATGACCCCGGACCAGTCGAACGTTGAAAAAATGGTCAATATTGATGAAATTTTAACATTTAATCTTTTGACTTTAAATGACGGTTGGATGTGAGTTATTACTTTTTCAACTAAAATAAGTGTGTTTAAAGTCATTTCTGTGCCTGAAATTGGTCAAAATTGAAGATTTTGAGTAAGCAAAACTCTGTAAAAATGGCAGTTTTGGTCACTGTGAGGGTTTAAAAAGTGGTTATTCAACATGAGGCCCGATCCAAATGACATTTTGAATCATTTTTGGTAGAGTCCAAAAAATCCATTTTCTGATGAAAAACGATGACCCCGGACCAGTCGAACGTTGAAAAAATGGTCAATATTGATGAAATTTTAACATTTAATCTTTTGACTTTAAATGACGGTTGGATGTGAGTTATTACTTTTTCAACTAAAATAAGTGTGTTTAAAGTCATTTCTGTGCCTGAAATTGGTCAAAATTGAAGATTTTGAGTAAGCAAAACTCTGTAAAAATGGCAGTTTTGGTCACTGTGAGGCGTTTAAAAAGTGGTTATTCAACATGAGGCCCGATCAAAATGACATTTTGAATCATTTTTGGTAGAGTCCAAAAAATCAATTTTCTGATGAAAAACGATGACCCCGGACCAGTCGAACGTTGAAAAAATGGTCAATATTGATGAAATTTTAACATTTAATCTTTTGACTTTAAATGACGGTTGGATGTGAGTTATTACTTTTTCAACTAAAATAAGTGTGTTTAAAGTCATTTCTGTGCCTGAAATTGGTCAAAATTGAAGATTTTGAGTAAGCAAAACTCTGTAAAAATGGCAATTTTGGTCACTGTGAGGGTTTAAAAAGTGGTTATTCAACATGAGGCCCGATCCAAATGACATTTTGAATCATTTTTGGTAGAGTCCAAAAAATCAATTTTCTGATGAAAAACGATGACCCCGGAGCAGTCGAACGTTGAAAAAATGGTCAATACAGATGAAATTTTAACATTTAATCTTTTGACTTTAAATGACGGTTGGATGTGAGTTATTACTTTTTCAACTAAAATAAGTGTGTTTAAAGTCATTTCTGTGCCTGAAATTGGTCAAAATTGAAGATTTTGAGTAAGCAAAACTGTAAAAATGGCAGTTTTGGTCACTGTGAGGGTTTAAAAAGTGGTTATTCAACATGAGGCCCGATCCAAATGACATTTTGAATCATTTTTGGTAGAGTCCAAAAAATCAATTTTCTGATGAAAACGATGACCCCGGACCAGTCGAACGTTGAAAAAATGGTCAATATTGATGAAATTTTAACATTTAATCTTTTGACTTTAAATGACGGTTGGATGTGAGTTATTACTTTTTCAACTAAAATAAGTGTGTTTAAAGTCATTTCTGTGCCTGAAATTGGTCAAAATTGAAGATTTTGAGTAAGCAAAACTCTGTAAAAATGGCAGTTTTGGTCACTGTGAGGGTTTAAAAACTGGTTATTCAACATGAGGCCCGATCCAAATGACATTTTGAATCATTTTTGGTAGAGTCCAAAAAATCAATTTTCTGATGAAAAACGATGACCCCGGACCAGTCGAACGTTGAAAAAATGGTCAATATTGATGAAATTTTAACATTTAATCTTTTGACTTTAAATGACGGTTGGATGTGAGTTATTACTTTTTCAACTAAAATAGGTGTGTTTAAAGTCATTTCTGTGCCTGAAATTGGTCAAAATTGAAGATTTTGAGTAAGCAAAACTCTGTAAAAATAGCAGTTTTGGTCACTGTGAGGGTTTAAAAAGTGGTTATTCAACATGAGGCCCGATCAAAATGACATTTTGAATCATTTTTGGTAGAGTCCAAAAAATCAATTTTCTGATGAAAAACGATGACCCCGGACCAGTCGAACGTTGAAAAAATGGTCAATATTGATGAAATTTTAACATTTAATCTTTTGACTTTAAATGACGGTTGGATGTGAGTTATTACTTTTTCAACTAAAATAAGTGTGTTTAAAGTCATTTCTGTGCCTGAAATTGGTCAAAATTGAAGATTTTGAGTAAGCAAAACTCTGTAAAAAGGGCAATTTTGGTCACTGTGAGGGTTTAAAAAGTGGTTATTCAACATGAGGCCCGATCCAAATGACATTTTGAATCATTTTTGGTAGAGTCCAAAAAATCAATTTCTGATGAAAAACGATGACCCCGGACCAGTCGAACGTTGAAAAAATGGTCAATATTGATGAAATTTTAACATTTAATCTTTTGACTTTAAATGACGGTTGGATGTGAGTTATTACTTTTTCAACTAAAATAAGTGTGTTTAAAGTCATTTCTGTGCCTGAAATTGGTCAAAATTGAAGATTTTGAGTAAGCAAAACTCTGTAAAAATGGCAGTTTTGGTCACTGTGAGGGTTTAAAAAGTGGTTATTCAACATGAGGCCCGATCCAAATGACATTTTGAATCATTTTTGGTAGAGTCCAAAAAATCAATTTTCTGATGAAAAACGATGACCCCGGACCAGTCGAACGTTGAAAAAATGGTCAATATTGATGAAATTTTAACATTTAATCTTTTGACTTTAAATGACGGTTGGATGTGAGTTATTACTTTTTCAACTAAAATAAGTGTGTTTAAAGTCATTTCTGTGCCTGAAATTGGTCAAAATTGAAGATTTTGAGTAAGCAAAACTCTGTAAAAATGGCAATTTTGGTCACTGTGAGGGTTTAAAAAGTGGTTATTCAACATGAGGCCCGATCCAAATGACATTTTGAATCATTTTTGGTAGAGTCCAAAAATCAATTTTCTGATGAAAAACGATGACCCCGGACCAGTCGAACGTTGAAAAAATGGTCAATATAGATGAAATTTTAACATTTAATCTTTTGACTTTAAATGACGGTTGGATGCGAGTTATTACTTTTTCAACTAAAATAAGTGTGTTTAAAGTCATTTCTGTGCCTGAAATTGGTCAAAATTGAAGATTTTGAGTAAGCAAAACTGTAAAAATGGCAGTTTTGGTCACTGTGAGGGTTTAAAAAGTGGTTATTCAACATGAGGCCTGATCCAAATGACATGTTGAATTATTTTTGGTAGAGTCCAAAAAATCCAATTTCTGATGAAAAACGATGACCCCGGACCAGTCGAACGTTGAAAAAATGGTCAATATTGATGAAATTTTAACATTTAATCTTTTGACTTTAAATGACGGTTGGATGTGAGTTATTACTTTTTCAACTAAAATAAGTGTGTTTAAAGTCATTTCTGTGCCTGAAATTGGTCAAAATTGAAGATTTTGAGTAAGCAAAACTCTGTAAAAATGACAGTTTTGGTCACTGTGAGGGTTTAAAAAGTGGTTATTCAACATGAGGCCCGATCAAAATGACATTTTGAATCATTTTTGGTAGAGTCCAAAAAATCAATTTTCTGATGAAAAACGATGACCCCGGACCAGTCGAACGTTGAAAAAATGGTCAATATTGATGAAATTTTAACATTTAATCTTTTGACTTTAAATGACGGTTGGATGTGAGTTATTACTTTTTCAACTAAAATAAGTGTGTTTAAAGTCATTTCTGTGCCTGAAATTGGTCAAAATTGAAGATTTTGAGTAAGCAAAACTCTGTAAAAATGGCAGTTTTGGTCACTGTGAGGGTTTAAAAAGTGGTTATTCAACATGAGGCCCGATCCAAATGACATTTTGAATCATTTTTGGTAGAGTCCAAAAAATCAATTTTCTGATGAAAAACGATGACCCCGGACCAGTCGAACGTTGAAAAAATGGTCAATATTGATGAAATTTTAACATTTAATCTTTTGACTTTAAATGACGGTTGGATGTGAGTTATTACTTTTTCAACTAAAATAAGTGTGTTTAAAGTCATTTCTGTGCCTGAAATTGGTCAAAATTGAAGATTTTGAGTAAGCAAAACTCTGTAAAAATGGCAATTTTGGTCACTGTGAGGGTTTAAAAAGTGGTTATTCAACATGAGGCCCGATCCAAATGACATTTTGAATCATTTTTGGTAGAGTCCAAAAATCAATTTTCTGATGAAAAACGATGACCCCGGACCAGTCGAACGTTGAAAAAATGGTCAATATAGATGAAATTTTAACATTTAATCTTTTGACTTTAAATGACGGTTGGATGTGAGTTATTACTTTTTCAACTAAAATAAGTGTGTTTAAAGTCATTTCTGTGCCTGAAATTGGTCAAAATTGAAGATTTTGAGTAAGCAAAACTGTAAAAATGGCAGTTTTGGTCACTGTGAGGGTTTAAAAAGTGGTTATTCAACATGAGGCCTGATCCAAATGACATGTTGAATTATTTTTGGTAGAGTCCAAAAAATCCATTTTCTGATGAAAAACGATGACCCCGGACCAGTCGAACGTTGAAAAAATGGTCAATATTGATGAAATTTTAACATTTAATCTTTTGACTTTAAATGACGGTTGGATGTGAGTTATTACTTTTTCAACTAAAATAAGTGTGTTTAAAGTCATTTCTGTGCCTGAAATTGGTCAAAATTGAAGATTTTGAGTAAGCAAAACTCTGTAAAAATGACAGTTTTGGTCACTGTGAGGGTTTAAAAAGTGGTTATTCAACATGAGGCCCGATCAAAATGACATTTTGAATCATTTTTGGTAGAGTCCAAAAAATCAATTTTCTGATGAAAAACGATGACCCCGGACCAGTCAAACGTTGAAAAAATGGTCAATATTGATGAAATTTTAACATTTAATCTTTTGACTTTAAATGACGGTTGGATGTGAGTTATTACTTTTTCAACTAAAATAAGTGTGTTTAAAGTCATTTCTGTGCCTGAAATTGGTCAAAATTGAAGATTTTGAGTAAGCAAAACTCTGTAAAAATTGCAGTTTTGGTCACTGTGAGGGTTTAAAAAGTGGTTATTCAACATGAGGCCCGATCCAAATGACATTTTGAATCATTTTTGGTAGAGTCCAAAAAATCAATTTTCTGATGAAAAACGATGACCACGGACCAGTCGAACGTTGAAAAAATGGTCAATATTGATGAAATTTTAACATTTAATCTTTTGACTTTAAATGACGGTTGGATGTGAGTTATTACTTTTTCAACTAAAATAAGTGTGTTTAAAGTCATTTCTGTGCCTGAAATTGGTCAAAATTGAAGATTTTGAGTAAGCAAAACTCTGTAAAAATGGCAGTTTTGGTCACTGTGAGGGTTTAAAAAGTGGTTATTCAACATGAGGCCCGATCCAAATGACATTTTGAATCATTTTTGGTAGAGTCCAAAAAATCCATTTTCTGATGAAAAACGATGACCCCGGACCAGTCGAACGTTGAAAAAATGGTCAATATTGATGAAATTTTAACATTTAATCTTTTGACTTTAAATGACGGTTGGATGTGAGTTATTACTTTTTCAACTAAAATAAGTGTGTTTAAAGTCATTTCTGTGCCTGAAATTGGTCAAAATTGAAGATTTTGAGTAAGCAAAACTCTGTAAAAATGGCAGTTTTGGTCACTGTGAGGGTTTAAAAAGTGGTTATTCAACATGAGGCCCGATCAAAATGACATTTTGAATCATTTTTGGTAGAGTCCAAAAAATCAATTTTCTGATGAAAAACGATGACCCCGGACCAGTTGAACGTTGAAAAAATGGTCAATATTGATGAAATTTTAACATTTAATCTTTTGACTTTAAATGACGGTTGGATGTGAGTTATTACTTTTTCAACTAAAATAAGTGTGTTTAAAGTCATTTCTGTGCCTGAAATTGGTCAAAATTGAAGATTTTGGGTAAGCAAAACTCTGTAAAAATGGCAGTTTTGGTCACTGTGAGGGTTTAAAAAGTGGTTATTCAACATGAGGCCCGATCCAAATGACATTTTGAATCATTTTTGGTAGAGTCCAAAAAATCCATTTTCTGATGAAAAACGATGACCCCGGACAAGTCGAACGTTGAAAAAATGGTCAATATTGATGAAATTTTAACATTTAATCTTTTGACTTTAAATGACGGTTGGATGTGAGTTATTACTTTTTCAACTAAAATAAGTGTGTTTAAAGTCATTTCTGTGCCTGAAATTGGTCAAAATTGAAGATTTTGAGTAAGCAAAACTGTAAAAATGGCAGTTTTGGTCACTGTGAGGGTTTAAAAAGTGGTTATTCAACATGAGGCCTGATCCAAATGACATGTTTGAATCATTTTTGGTAGAGTCCAAAAAATCCATTTTCTGATGAAAAACGATGACCCCGGACCAGTCGAACGTTGAAAAAATGGTCAATATTGATGAAATTTTAACATTTAATCTTTTGACTTTAAATGACGGTTGGATGTGAGTTATTACTTTTTCAACTAAAATAAGTGTGTTTAAAGTCTTTTCTGTGCCTGAAATTGGTCAAAATTGAAGATTTTGAGTAAGCAAAACTCTGTAAAAATGGCAGTTTTGGTCACTGTGAGGGTTTAAAAAGTGGTTATTCAACATGAGGCCCGATCAAAATGACATGTTGAATCATTTTTGGTAGAGTCCAAAAAATCAATTTTCTGATGAAAAACGATGACCCCGGACCAGTCGAACGTTGAAAAAATGGTCAATATTGATGAAATTTTAACATTTAATCTTTTGACTTTAAATGACGGTTGGATGTGAGTTATTACTTTTTCAACTAAAATAAGTGTGTTTAAAGTCATTTCTGTGCCTGAAATTGGTCAAAATTGAAGATTTTGAGTAAGCAAAACTCTGTAAAAATGGCAATTTTGGTCACTGTGAGGGTTTAAAAAGTGGTTATTCAACATGAGGCCCGATCCAAATGACATTTTGAATCATTTTTGGTAGAGTCCAAAAAATCAATTTTCTGATGAAAAACGATGACACCGGACCAGTCGAACGTTGAAAAAATGGTCAATATTGATGAAATTTTAACATTTAATCTTTTGACTTTAAATGACGGTTGGATGTGAGTTATTACTTTTTCAACTAAAATAAGTGTGTTTAAAGTCATTTCTGTGCCTGAAATTGGTCAAAATTGAAGATTTTGAGTAAGCAAAACTCTGTAAAAATGGCAGTTTTGGTCACTGTGAGGGTTTAAAAAGTGGTTATTCAACATGAGGCCCGATCAAAATGACATTTTGAATCATTTTTGGTAGAGTCCAAAAAATCAATTTTCTGATGAAAAACGATGACCCCGGACCAGTCGAACGTTGAAAAAATGGTCAATATTGATGAAATTTTAACATTTAATCTTTTGACTTTAAATGACGGTTGGATGTGAGTTATTACTTTTTCAACTAAAATAAGTGTGTTTAAAGTCATTTCTGTGCCTGAAATTGGTCAAAATTGAAGATTTTGAGTAAGCAAAACTCTGTAAAAATTGCAGTTTTGGTCACTGTGAGGGTTTAAAAAGTGGTTATTCAACATGAGGCCCGATCCAAATGACATTTTGAATCATTTTTGGTAGAGTCCAAAAAATCAATTTTCTGATGAAAAACGATGACCCCGGACCAGTCGAACGTTGAAAAAATGGTCAATATTGATGAAATTTTAACATTTAATCTTTTGACTTTAAATGACGGTTGGATGTGAGTTATTACTTTTTCAACTAAAATAAGTGTGTTTAAAGTCATTTCTGTGCCTGAAATTGGTCAAAATTGAAGATTTTGAGTAAGCAAAACTCTGTAAAAATGGCAGTTTTGGTCACTGTGAGGGTTTAAAAAGTGGTTATTCAACATGAGGCCCGATCCAAATGACATTTTGAATCATTTTTGGTAGAGTCCAAAAAATCAATTTTCTGATGAAAAACGATGACCCCGGAGCAGTCGAACGTTGAAAAAATGGTCAATACAGATGAAATTTTAACATTTAATCTTTTGACTTTAAATGACGGTTGGATGTGAGTTATTACTTTTTCAACTAAAATAAGTGTGTTTAAAGTCATTTCTGTGCCTGAAATTGGTCAAAATTGAAGATTTTGAGTAAGCAAAACTCTGTAAAAATGGCAGTTTTGGTCACTGTGAGGGTTTAAAAAGTGGTTATTCAACATGAGGCCCGATCAAAATGACATTTTGAATCATTTTTGGTAGAGTCCAAAAAATCAATTTTCTGATGAAAAACGATGACCCCGGACCAGTCGAACGTTGAAAAAATGGTCAATATTGATGAAATTTTAACATTTAATCTTTTGACTTTAAATGACGGTTGGATGTGAGTTATTACTTTTTCAACTAAAATAAGTGTGTTTAAAGTCATTTCTGTGCCTGAAATTGGTCAAAATTGAAGATTTTGAGTAAGCAAAACTCTGTAAAAATGGCAATTTTGGTCACTGTGAGGGTTTAAAAACTGGTTATTCAACATGAGGCCCGATCCAAATGACATTTTGAATCATTTTTGGTAGAGTCCAAAAAATCAATTTTCTGATGAAAAACGATGACCCCGGACCAGTCGAACGTTGAAAAAATGGTCAATATTGATGAAATTTTAACATTTAATCTTTTGACTTTAAATGACGGTTGGATGTGAGTTATTACTTTTTCAACTAAAATAAGGTGTGTTTAAAGTCATTTCTGTGCCTGAAATTGGTCAAAATTGAAGATTTTGAGTAAGCAAAACTCTGTAAAAATAGCAGTTTTGGTCACTGTGAGGGTTTAAAAAGTGGTTATTCAACATGAGGCCCGATCAAAATGACATTTTGAATCATTTTTGGTAGAGTCCAAAAAATCAATTTTCTGATGAAAAACGATGACCCCGGACCAGTCGAACGTTGAAAAAATGGTCAATATTGATGAAATTTTAACATTTAATCTTTTGACTTTAAATGACGGTTGGATGTGAGTTATTACTTTTTCAACTAAAATAAGTGTGTTTAAAGTCATTTCTGTGCCTGAAATTGGTCAAAATTGAAGATTTTGAGTAAGCAAAACTCTGTAAAAATGGCAGTTTTGGTCACTGTGAGGGTTTAAAAAGTGGTTATTCAACATGAGGCCCGATCCAAAATGACATTTTGAATCATTTTTGGTAGAGTCCAAAAAATCCATTTTCTGATGAAAAACGATGACCCCGGACCAGTCGAACGTTGAAAAAATGGTCAATATTGATGAAATTTTAACATTTAATCTTTTGACTTTAAATGACGGTTGGATGTGAGTTATTACTTTTTCAACTAAAATAAGTGTGTTTAAAGTCATTTCTGTGCCTGAAATTGGTCAAAATTGAAGATTTTGAGTAAGCAAAACTCTGTAAAAATGGCAGTTTTGGTCACTGTGAGGCGTTTAAAAAGTGGTTATTCAACATGAGGCCCGATCAAAATGACATTTTGAATCATTTTTGGTAGAGTCCAAAAAATCAATTTTCTGATGAAAAACGATGACCCCGGACCAGTCGAACGTTGAAAAAATGGTCAATATTGATGAAATTTTAACATTTAATCTTTTGACTTTAAATGACGGTTGGATGTGAGTTATTACTTTTTCAACTAAAATAAGTGTGTTTAAAGTCATTTCTGTGCCTGAAATTGGTCAAAATTGAAGATTTTGAGTAAGCAAAACTCTGTAAAAATGGCAATTTTGGTCACTGTGAGGGTTTAAAAAGTGGTTATTCAACATGAGGCCCGATCCAAATGACATTTTGAATCATTTTTGGTAGAGTCCAAAAAATCAATTTTCTGATGAAAAACGATGACCCCGGAGCAGTCGAACGTTGAAAAAATGGTCAATACAGATGAAATTTTAACATTTAATCTTTTGACTTTAAATGACGGTTGGATGTGAGTTATTACTTTTTCAACTAAAATAAGTGTGTTTAAAGTCATTTCTGTGCCTGAAATTGGTCAAAATTGAAGATTTTGAGTAAGCAAAACTGTAAAAATGGCAGTTTTGGTCACTGTGAGGGTTTAAAAAGTGGTTATTCAACATGAGGCCCGATCCAAATGACATTTTGAATCATTTTTGGTAGAGTCCAAAAAATCAATTTTCTGATGAAAAACGATGACCCCGGACCAGTCGAACGTTGAAAAAATGGTCAATATTGATGAAATTTTAACATTTAATCTTTTGACTTTAAATGACGGTTGGATGTGAGTTATTACTTTTTCAACTAAAATAAGTGTGTTTAAAGTCATTTCTGTGCCTGAAATTGGTCAAAATTGAAGATTTTGAGTAAGCAAAACTCTGTAAAAATGGCAGTTTTGGTCACTGTGAGGGTTTAAAAACTGGTTATTCAACATGAGGCCCGATCCAAATGACATTTTGAATCATTTTTGGTAGAGTCCAAAAAATCAATTTTCTGATGAAAAACGATGACCCCGGACCAGTCGAACGTTGAAAAAATGGTCAATATTGATGAAATTTTAACATTTAATCTTTTGACTTTAAATGACGGTTGGATGTGAGTTATTACTTTTTCAACTAAAATAGGTGTGTTTAAAGTCATTTCTGTGCCTGAAATTGGTCAAAATTGAAGATTTTGAGTAAGCAAAACTCTGTAAAAATAGCAGTTTTGGTCACTGTGAGGGTTTAAAAAGTGGTTATTCAACATGAGGCCCGATCAAAATGACATTTTGAATCATTTTTGGTAGAGTCCAAAAAATCAATTTTCTGATGAAAAACGATGACCCCGGACCAGTCGAACGTTGAAAAAATGGTCAATATTGATGAAATTTTAACATTTAATCTTTTGACTTTAAATGACGGTTGGATGTGAGTTATTACTTTTTCAACTAAAATAAGTGTGTTTAAAGTCATTTCTGTGCCTGAAATTGGTCAAAATTGAAGATTTTGAGTAAGCAAAACTCTGTAAAAATGGCAGTTTTGGTCACTGTGAGGGTTTAAAAAGTGGTTATTCAACATGAGGCCCGATCCAAATGACATTTTGAATCATTTTTGGTAGAGTCCAAAAAATCAATTTTCTGATGAAAAACGATGACCCCGGACCAGTCGAACGTTGAAAAAATGGTCAATATTGATGAAATTTTAACATTTAATCTTTTGACTTTAAATGACGGTTGGATGTGAGTTATTACTTTTTCAACTAAAATAAGTGTGTTTAAAGTCATTTCTGTGCCTGAAATTGGTCAAAATTGAAGATTTTGAGTAAGCAAAACTCTGTAAAAATGGCAATTTTGGTCACTGTGAGGGTTTAAAAAGTGGTTATTCAACATGAGGCCCGATCCAAATGACATTTTGAATCATTTTTGGTAGAGTCCAAAAATCAATTTTCTGATGAAAAACGATGACCCCGGACCAGTCGAACGTTGAAAAAATGGTCAATATAGATGAAATTTTAACATTTAATCTTTTGACTTTAAATGACGGTTGGATGCGAGTTATTACTTTTTCAACTAAAATAAGTGTGTTTAAAGTCATTTCTGTGCCTGAAATTGGTCAAAATTGAAGATTTTGAGTAAGCAAAACTGTAAAAATGGCAGTTTTGGTCACTGTGAGGGTTTAAAAAGTGGTTATTCAACATGAGGCCTGATCCAAATGACATGTTGAATTATTTTTGGTAGAGTCCAAAAAATCCAATTTCTGATGAAAAACGATGACCCCGGACCAGTCGAACGTTGAAAAAATGGTCAATATTGATGAAATTTTAACATTTAATCTTTTGACTTTAAATGACGGTTGGATGTGAGTTATTACTTTTTCAACTAAAATAAGTGTGTTTAAAGTCATTTCTGTGCCTGAAATTGGTCAAAATTGAAGATTTTGAGTAAGCAAAACTCTGTAAAAATGACAGTTTTGGTCACTGTGAGGGTTTAAAAAGTGGTTATTCAACATGAGGCCCGATCAAAATGACATTTTGAATCATTTTTGGTAGAGTCCAAAAAATCAATTTTCTGATGAAAAACGATGACCCCGGACCAGTCGAACGTTGAAAAAATGGTCAATATTGATGAAATTTTAACATTTAATCTTTTGACTTTAAATGACGGTTGGATGTGAGTTATTACTTTTTCAACTAAAATAAGTGTGTTTAAAGTCATTTCTGTGCCTGAAATTGGTCAAAATTGAAGATTTTGAGTAAGCAAAACTCTGTAAAAATGGCAGTTTTGGTCACTGTGAGGGTTTAAAAAGTGGTTATTCAACATGAGGCCCGATCAAAATGACATTTTGAATCATTTTTGGTAGAGTCCAAAAAATCAATTTTCTGATGAAAAACGATGACCCCGGACCAGTCGAACGTTGAAAAAATGGTCAATATTGATGAAATTTTAACATTTAATCTTTTGACTTTAAATGACGGTTGGATGTGAGTTATTACTTTTTCAACTAAAATAAGTGTGTTTAAAGTCATTTCTGTGCCTGAAATTGGTCAAAATTGAAGATTTTGAGTAAGCAAAACTCTGTAAAAATGGCAATTTTGGTCACTGTGAGGGTTTAAAAAGTGGTTATTCAACATGAGGCCCGATCCAAATGACATTTTGAATCATTTTTGGTAGAGTCCAAAAATCAATTTTCTGATGAAAAACGATGACCCCGGACCAGTCGAACGTTGAAAAAATGGTCAATATAGATGAAATTTTAACATTTAATCTTTTGACTTTAAATGACGGTTGGATGTGAGTTATTACTTTTTCAACTAAAATAAGTGTGTTTAAAGTCATTTCTGTGCCTGAAATTGGTCAAAATTGAAGATTTTGAGTAAGCAAAACTGTAAAAATGGCAGTTTTGGTCACTGTGAGGGTTTAAAAAGTGGTTATTCAACATGAGGCCTGATCCAAATGACATGTTGAATTATTTTTGGTAGAGTCCAAAAAATCCATTTTCTGATGAAAAACGATGACCCCGGACCAGTCGAACGTTGAAAAAATGGTCAATATTGATGAAATTTTAACATTTAATCTTTTGACTTTAAATGACGGTTGGATGTGAGTTATTACTTTTTCAACTAAAATAAGTGTGTTTAAAGTCATTTCTGTGCCTGAAATTGGTCAAAATTGAAGATTTTGAGTAAGCAAAACTCTGTAAAAATGACAGTTTTGGTCACTGTGAGGGTTTAAAAAGTGGTTATTCAACATGAGGCCCGATCAAAATGACATTTTGAATCATTTTTGGTAGAGTCCAAAAAATCAATTTTCTGATGAAAAACGATGACCCCGGACCAGTCAAACGTTGAAAAAATGGTCAATATTGATGAAATTTTAACATTTAATCTTTTGACTTTAAATGACGGTTGGATGTGAGTTATTACTTTTTCAACTAAAATAAGTGTGTTTAAAGTCATTTCTGTGCCTGAAATTGGTCAAAATTGAAGATTTTGAGTAAGCAAAACTCTGTAAAAATTGCAGTTTTGGTCACTGTGAGGGTTTAAAAAGTGGTTATTCAACATGAGGCCCGATCCAAATGACATTTTGAATCATTTTTGGTAGAGTCCAAAAAATCAATTTTCTGATGAAAAACGATGACCACGGACCAGTCGAACGTTGAAAAAATGGTCAATATTGATGAAATTTTAACATTTAATCTTTTGACTTTAAATGACGGTTGGATGTGAGTTATTACTTTTTCAACTAAAATAAGTGTGTTTAAAGTCATTTCTGTGCCTGAAATTGGTCAAAATTGAAGATTTTGAGTAAGCAAAACTCTGTAAAAATGGCAGTTTTGGTCACTGTGAGGGTTTAAAAAGTGGTTATTCAACATGAGGCCCGATCCAAATGACATTTTGAATCATTTTTGGTAGAGTCCAAAAAATCCATTTTCTGATGAAAAACGATGACCCCGGACCAGTCGAACGTTGAAAAAATGGTCAATATTGATGAAATTTTAACATTTAATCTTTTGACTTTAAATGACGGTTGGATGTGAGTTATTACTTTTTCAACTAAAATAAGTGTGTTTAAAGTCATTTCTGTGCCTGAAATTGGTCAAAATTGAAGATTTTGAGTAAGCAAAACTCTGTAAAAATGGCAGTTTTGGTCACTGTGAGGGTTTAAAAAGTGGTTATTCAACATGAGGCCCGATCAAAATGACATTTTGAATCATTTTTGGTAGAGTCCAAAAAATCAATTTTCTGATGAAAAACGATGACCCCGGACCAGTTGAACGTTGAAAAAATGGTCAATATTGATGAAATTTTAACATTTAATCTTTTGACTTTAAATGACGGTTGGATGTGAGTTATTACTTTTTCAACTAAAATAAGTGTGTTTAAAGTCATTTCTGTGCCTGAAATTGGTCAAAATTGAAGATTTTGGGTAAGCAAAACTCTGTAAAAATGGCAGTTTTGGTCACTGTGAGGGTTTAAAAAGTGGTTATTCAACATGAGGCCCGATCCAAATGACATTTTGAATCATTTTTGGTAGAGTCCAAAAAATCCATTTTCTGATGAAAAACGATGACCCCGGACAAGTCGAACGTTGAAAAAATGGTCAATATTGATGAAATTTTAACATTTAATCTTTTGACTTTAAATGACGGTTGGATGTGAGTTATTACTTTTTCAACTAAAATAAGTGTGTTTAAAGTCATTTCTGTGCCTGAAATTGGTCAAAATTGAAGATTTTGAGTAAGCAAAACTGTAAAAATGGCAGTTTTGGTCACTGTGAGGGTTTAAAAAGTGGTTATTCAACATGAGGCCTGATCCAAATGACATGTTGAATCATTTTTGGTAGAGTCCAAAAAATCCATTTTCTGATGAAAAACGATGACCCCGGACCAGTCGAACGTTGAAAAAATGGTCAATATTGATGAAATTTTAACATTTAATCTTTTGACTTTAAATGACGGTTGGATGTGAGTTATTACTTTTTCAACTAAAATAAGTGTGTTTAAAGTCTTTTCTGTGCCTGAAATTGGTCAAAATTGAAGATTTTGAGTAAGCAAAACTCTGTAAAAATGGCAGTTTTGGTCACTGTGAGGGTTTAAAAAGTGGTTATTCAACATGAGGCCCGATCAAAATGACATGTTGAATCATTTTTGGTAGAGTCCAAAAAATCAATTTTCTGATGAAAAACGATGACCCCGGACCAGTCGAACGTTGAAAAAATGGTCAATATTGATGAAATTTTAACATTTAATCTTTTGACTTTAAATGACGGTTGGATGTGAGTTATTACTTTTTCAACTAAAATAAGTGTGTTTAAAGTCATTTCTGTGCCTGAAATTGGTCAAAATTGAAGATTTTGAGTGCAAAACTCTGTAAAAATGGCAGTTTTGGTCACTGTGAGGGTTTAAAAAGTGGTTATTCAACATGAGGCCCGATCCAAATGACATTTTGAATCATTTTTGGTAGAGTCCAAAAAATCAATTTTCTGATGAAAAACGATGACCCCGGACCAGTCGAACGTTGAAAAAATGGTCAATATTGATGAAATTTTAACATTTAATCTTTTGACTTTAAATGACGGTTGGATGTGAGTTATTACTTTTTCAACTAAAATAAGTGTGTTTAAAGTCATTTCTGTGCCTGAAATTGGTCAAAATTGAAGATTTTGAGTAAGCAAAACTCTGTAAAAATGGCAGTTTTGGTCACTGTGAGGGTTTAAAAAGTGGTTATTCAACATGAGGCCCGATCAAAATGACATTTTGAATCATTTTTGGTAGAGTCCAAAAAATCAATTTTCTGATGAAAAACGATGACCCCGGACCAGTCGAACGTTGAAAAAATGGTCAATATTGATGAAATTTTAACATTTAATCTTTTTTCTTTAAATGACGGTTGGATGTGAGTTATTACTTTTTCAACTAAAATAAGTGTGTTTAAAGTCATTTCTGTGCCTGAAATTGGTCAAAATTGAAGATTTTGAGTAAGCAAAACTCTGTAAAAATGGCAGTTTTGGTCACTGTGAGGGTTTAAAAAGTGGTTATTCAACATGAGGCCCGATCCAAATGACATTTTGAATCATTTTTTGAAGAGTCCAAAAAATCAATTTTCTGATGAAAAACGATGACCCCGGACCAGTCGAACGTTGAAAAAATGGTCAATATTGATGAAATTTTAACATTTAATCTTTTGACTTTAAATGATGGTTGGATGTGAGTTATTACTTTTTCAACTAAAATAAGTGTGTTTAAAGTCATTTCTGTGCCTGAAATTGGTCAAAATTGAAGATTTTGAGTAAGCAAAACTCTGTAAAAATGGCAGTTTTGGTCACTGTGAGGGTTTAAAAAGTGGTTATTCAACATGAGGCCCGATCAAAATGACATTTTGAATCATTTTTGGTAGAGTCCAAAAAATCAATTTTCTGATGAAAAACGATGACCCCGGACCAGTCGAACGTTGAAAAAATGGTCAATATTGATGAAATTTTAACATTTAATCTTTTGACTTTAAATGACGGTTGGATGTGAGTTATTACTTTTTCAACTAAAATAAGTGTGTTTAAAGTCATTTCTGTGCCTGAAATTGGTCAAAATTGAAGATTTTGAGTAAGCAAAACTCTGTAAAAATGGCAATTTTGGTCACTGTGAGGGTTTAAAAAGTGGTTATTCAACATGAGGCCCGATCCAAATGACATTTTGAATCATTTTTGGTAGAGTCCAAAAAATCAATTTTCTGATGAAAAACGATGACCCCGGAGCAGTCGAACGTTGAAAAAATGGTCAATACAGATGAAATTTTAACATTTAATCTTTTGACTTTAAATGACGGTTGGATGTGAGTTATTACTTTTTCAACTAAAATAAGTGTGTTTAAAGTCATTTCTGTGCCTGAAATTGGTCAAAATTGAAGATTTTGAGTAAGCAAAACTCTGTAAAAATGGCAGTTTTGGTCACTGTGAGGGTTTAAAAAGTGGTTATTCAACATGAGGCCCGATCCAAATGACATTTTGAATCATTTTTGGTAGAGTCCAAAAAATCCATTTTCTGATGAAAAACGATGACCCCGGACCAGTCGAACGTTGAAAAAATGGTCAATATTGATGAAATTTTAACATTTAATCTTTTGACTTTAAATGACGGTTGGATGTGAGTTATTACTTTTTCAACTAAAATAAGTGTGTTTAAAGTCATTTCTGTGCCTGAAATTGGTCAAAATTGAAGATTTTGAGTAAGCAAAACTCTGTAAAAATGGCAGTTTTGGTCACTGTGAGGGTTTAAAAAGTGGTTATTCAACATGAGGCCCGATCAAAATGACATTTTGAATCATTTTTGGTAGAGTCCAAAAAATCAATTTTCTGATGAAAAACGATGACCCCGGACCAGTCGAACGTTGAAAAAATGGTCAATATTGATGAAATTTTAACATTTAATCTTTTGACTTTAAATGACGGTTGGATGTGAGTTATTACTTTTTCAACTAAAATAAGTGTGTTTAAAGTCATTTCTGTGCCTGAAATTGGTCAAAATTGAAGATTTTGAGTAAGCAAAACTCTGTAAAAATGGCAATTTTGGTCACTGTGAGGGTTTAAAAAGTGGTTATTCAACATGAGGCCCGATCCAAATGACATTTTGAATCATTTTTGGTAGAGTCCAAAAAATCAATTTTCTGATGAAAAACGATGACCCCGGAGCAGTCGAACGTTGAAAAAATGGTCAATACAGATGAAATTTTAACATTTAATCTTTTGACTTTAAATGACGGTTGGATGTGAGTTATTACTTTTTCAACTAAAATAAGTGTGTTTAAAGTCATTTCTGTGCCTGAAATTGGTCAAAATTGAAGATTTTGAGTAAGCAAAACTGTAAAAATGGCAGTTTTGGTCACTGTGAGGGTTTAAAAAGTGGTTATTCAACATGAGGCCCGATCCAAATGACATTTTGAATCATTTTTGGTAGAGTCCAAAAAATCAATTTTCTGATGAAAAACGATGACCCCGGACCAGTCGAACGTTGAAAAAATGGTCAATATTGATGAAATTTTAACATTTAATCTTTTGACTTTAAATGACGGTTGGATGTGAGTTATTACTTTTTCAACTAAAATAAGTGTGTTTAAAGTCATTTCTGTGCCTGAAATTGGTCAAAATTGAAGATTTTGAGTAAGCAAAACTCTGTAAAAATGGCAGTTTTGGTCACTGTGAGGGTTTAAAAAGTGGTTATTCAACATGAGGCCCGATCCAAATGACATTTTTTATCATTTTTGGTAGAGTCCAAAAAATCCATTTTCTGATGAAAAACGATGACCCCGGACCAGTCGAACGTTGAAAAAATGGTCAATATTGATGAAATTTTAACATTTAATCTTTTGACTTTAAATGACGGTTGGATGTGAGTTAATACTTTTTCAACTAAAATAAGTGTGTTTAAAGTCATTTCTGTGCCTGAAATTGGTCAAAATTGAAGATTTTGAGTAAGCAAAACTCTGTAAAAATGGCAGTTTTGGTCACTGTGAGGGTTTAAAAAGTGGTTATTCAACATGAGGCCCGATCAAAATGACATTTTGAATCATTTTTGGTAGAGTCCAAAAAATCAATTTTCTGATGAAAAACAATGACCCCGGACCAGTCGAACGTTGAAAAAATGGTCAATATTGATGAAATTTTAACATTTAATCTTTTGACTTTAAATGACGGTTGGATGTGAGTTATTACTTTTTCAACTAAAATAAGTGTGTTTAAAGTCATTTCTGTGCCTGAAATTGGTCAAAATTGAAGATTTTGAGTAAGCAAAACTCTGTAAAAATGGCAATTTTGGTCACTGTGAGGGTTTAAAAAGTGGTTATTCAACATGAGGCCCGATCCAAATGACATTTTGAATCATTTTTGGTAGAGTCCAAAACATCAATTTTCTGATGAAAAACGATGACCCCGGACCAGTCGAACGTTGAAAAAATGGTCAATATTGATGAAATTTTAACATTTAATCTTTTGACTTTAAATGACGGTTGGATGTGAGTTATTACTTTTTCAACTAAAATAAGTGTGTTTAAAGTCATTTCTGTGCCTGAAATTGGTCAAAATTGAAGATTTTGAGTAAGCAAAACTGTAAAAATGGCAGTTTTGGTCACTGTGAGGGTTTAAAAAGTGGTTATTCAACATGAGGCCCGATCCAAATGACATTTTGAATCATTTTTGGTAGAGTCCAAAAAATCCATTTTCTGATGAAAAACGATGACCCCGGACCAGTCGAACGTTGAAAAAATGGTCAATATTGATGAAATTTTAACATTTAATCTTTTGACTTTAAATGACGGTTGGATGTGAGTTATTACTTTTTCAACTAAAATAAGTGTGTTTAAAGTCATTTCTGTGCCTGAAATTGGTCAAAATTGAAGATTTTGAGTAAGCAAAACTGTAAAAATGGCAGTTTTGGTCACTGTGAGGGTTTAAAAAGTGGTTATTCAACATGAGGCCTGATCCAAATGACATGTTGAATCATTTTTGGTAGAGTCCAAAAAATCCATTTTCTGATGAAAAACGATGACCCCGGACCAGTCGAACGTTGAAAAAATGGTCAATATTGATGAAATTTTAACATTTAATCTTTTGACTTTAAATGACGGTTGGATGTGAGTTATTACTTTTTCAACTAAAATAGGTGTGTTTAAAGTCATTTCTGTGCCTGAAATTGGTCAAAATTGAAGATTTTGAGTAAGCAAAACTCTGTAAAAATGGCAATTTTGGTCACTGTGAGGGTTTAAAAACTGGTTATTCAACATGAGGCCCGATCCAAATGACATTTTGAATCATTTTTGGTAGAGTCCAAAAAATCAATTTTCTGATGAAAAACGATGACCCCGGACCAGTCGAACGTTGAAAAAATGGTCAATATTGATGAAATTTTAACATTTAATCTTTTGACTTTAAATGACGGTTGGATGTGAGTTATTACTTTTTCAACTAAAATAAGTGTGTTTAAAGTCATTTCTGTGCCTGAAATTGGTCAAAATTGAAGATTTTGAGTAAGCAAAACTCTGTAAAAATGGCAGTTTTGGTCACTGTGAGGGTTTAAAAAGTGGTTATTCAACATGAGGCCCGATCCAAATGACATTTTGAATCATTTTTGGTAGAGTCCAAAAAATCAATTTTCTGATGAAAAACGATGACCCCGGACCAGTCGAACGTTGAAAAAATGGTCAATATTGATGAAATTTTAACATTTAATCTTTTGACTTTAAATGACGGTTGGATGTGAGTTATTACTTTTTCAACTAAAATAGGTGTGTTTAAAGTCATTTCTGTGCCTGAAATTGGTCAAAATTGAAGATTTTGAGTAAGCAAAACTCTGTAAAAATGGCAATTTTGGTCACTGTGAGGGTTTAAAAACTGGTTATTCAACATGAGGCCCGATCCAAATGACATTTTGAATCATTTTTGGTAGAGTCCAAAAAATCCATTTTCTGATGAAAAACGATGACCCCGGACCAGTCGAACGTTGAAAAAATGGTCAATATTGATGAAATTTTAACATTTAATCTTTTGACTTTAAATGACGGTTGGATGTGAGTTATTACTTTTTCAACTAAAATAAGTGTGTTTAAAGTCATTTCTGTGCCTGAAATTGGTCAAAATTGAAGATTTTGAGTAAGCAAAACTCTGTAAAAATAGCAGTTTTGGTCACTGTGAGGGTTTAAAAAGTGGTTATTCAACATGAGGCCCGATCAAAATGACATTTTGAATCATTTTTGGTAGAGTCCAAAAAATCAATTTTCTGATGAAAAACGATGACCCCGGACCAGTCGAACGTTGAAAAAATGGTCAATATTGATGAAATTTTAACATTTAATCTTTTGACTTTAAATGACGGTTGGATGTGAGTTATTACTTTTTCAACTAAAATAAGTGTGTTTAAAGTCATTTCTGTGCCTGAAATTGGTCAAAATTGAAGATTTTGAGTAAGCAAAACTCTGTAAAAATGGCAATTTTGGTCACTGTGAGGGTTTAAAAAGTGGTTATTCAACATGAGGCCCGATCCAAATGACATTTTGAATCATTTTTGGTAGAGTCCAAAAAATCAATTTTCTGATGAAAAACGATGACCCCGGAGCAGTCGAACGTTGAAAAAATGGTCAATACAGATGAAATTTTAACATTTAATCTTTTGACTTTAAATGACGGTTGGATGTGAGTTATTACTTTTTCAACTAAAATAAGTGTGTTTAAAGTCATTTCTGTGCCTGAAATTGGTCAAAATTGAAGATTTTGAGTAAGCAAAACTGTAAAAATGGCAGTTTTGGTCACTGTGAGGGTTTAAAAAGTGGTTATTCAACATGAGGCCCGATCCAAATGACATTTTGAATCATTTTTGGTAGAGTCCAAAAAATCAATTTTCTGATGAAAAACGATGACCCCGGACCAGTCGAACGTTGAAAAAATGGTCAATATTGATGAAATTTTAACATTTAATCTTTTGACTTTAAATGACGGTTGGATGTGAGTTATTACTTTTTCAACTAAAATAAGTGTGTTTAAAGTCATTTCTGTGCCTGAAATTGGTCAAAATTGAAGATTTTGAGTAAGCAAAACTCTGTAAAAATGGCAGTTTTGGTCACTGTGAGGGTTTAAAAAGTGGTTATTCAACATGAGGCCCGATAAAAATGACATTTTTTATCATTTTTGGTAGAGTCCAAAAAATCCATTTTCTGATGAAAAACGATGACCCCGGACCAGTCGAACGTTGAAAAAATGGTCAATATTGATGAAATTTTAACATTTAATCTTTTGACTTTAAATGACGGTTGGATGTGAGTTAATACTTTTTCAACTAAAATAAGTGTGTTTAAAGTCATTTCTGTGCCTGAAATTGGTCAAAATTGAAGATTTTGAGTAAGCAAAACTCTGTAAAAATGGCAGTTTTGGTCACTGTGAGGGTTTAAAAAGTGGTTATTCAACATGAGGCCCGATCAAAATGACATTTTGAATCATTTTTGGTAGAGTCCAAAAAATCAATTTTCTGATGAAAAACGATGACCCCGGACCAGTCGAACGTTGAAAAAATGGTCAATATTGATGAAATTTTAACATTTAATCTTTTGACTTTAAATGACGGTTGGATGTGAGTTATTACTTTTTCAACTAAAATAAGTGTGTTTAAAGTCATTTCTGTGCCTGAAATTGGTCAAAATTGAAGATTTTGAGTAAGCAAAACTCTGTAAAAATGGCAATTTTGGTCACTGTGAGGGTTTAAAAAGTGGTTATTCAACATGAGGCCCGATCCAAATGACATTTTGAATCATTTTTGGTAGAGTCCAAAACATCAATTTTCTGATGAAAAACGATGACCCCGGACCAGTCGAACGTTGAAAAAATGGTCAATATTGATGAAATTTTAACATTTAATCTTTTGACTTTAAATGACGGTTGGATGTGAGTTATTACTTTTTCAACTAAAATAAGTGTGTTTAAAGTCATTTCTGTGCCTGAAATTGGTCAAAATTGAAGATTTTGAGTAAGCAAAACTGTAAAAATGGCAGTTTTGGTCACTGTGAGGGTTTAAAAAGTGGTTATTCAACATGAGGCCCGATCCAAATGACATTTTGAATCATTTTTGGTAGAGTCCAAAAAATCCATTTTCTGATGAAAAACGATGACCCCGGACCAGTCGAACGTTGAAAAAATGGTCAATATTGATGAAATTTTAACATTTAATCTTTTGACTTTAAATGACGGTTGGATGTGAGTTATTACTTTTTCAACTAAAATAAGTGTGTTTAAAGTCATTTCTGTGCCTGAAATTGGTCAAAATTGAAGATTTTGAGTAAGCAAAACTGTAAAAATGGCAGTTTTGGTCACTGTGAGGGTTTAAAAAGTGGTTATTCAACATGAGGCCTGATCCAAATGACATGTTGAATCATTTTTGGTAGAGTCCAAAAAATCCATTTTCTGATGAAAAACGATGACCCCGGACCAGTCGAACGTTGAAAAAATGGTCAATATTGATGAAATTTTAACATTTAATCTTTTGACTTTAAATGACGGTTGGATGTGAGTTATTACTTTTTCAACTAAAATAAGTGTGTTTAAAGTCATTTCTGTGCCTGAAATTGGTCAAAATTGAAGATTTTGAGTAAGCAAAACTCTGTAAAAATGGCAGTTTTGGTCACTGTGAGGGTTTAAAAAGTGGTTATTCAACATGAGGCCCGATCCAAATGACATTTTGAATCATTTTTGGTAGAGTCCAAAAAATCAATTTTCTGATGAAAAACGATGACCCCGGACCAGTCGAACGTTGAAAAAATGGTCAATATTGATGAAATTTTAACATTTAATCTTTTGACTTTAAATGACGGTTGGATGTGAGTTATTACTTTTTCAACTAAAATAAGTGTGTTTAAAGTCATTTCTGTGCCTGAAATTGGTCAAAATTGAAGATTTTGAGTAAGCAAAACTCTGTAAAAATGGCAGTTTTGGTCACTGTGAGGGTTTAAAAAGTGGTTATTCAACATGAGGCCCGATCAAAATGACATTTTGAATCATTTTTGGTAGAGTCCAAAAAATCAATTTTCTGATGAAAAACGATGACCCCGGACCAGTCGAACGTTGAAAAAATGGTCAATATTGATGAAATTTTAACATTTAATCTTTTTTCTTTAAATGACGGTTGGATGTGAGTTATTACTTTTTCAACTAAAATAAGTGTGTTTAAAGTCATTTCTGTGCCTGAAATTGGTCAAAATTGAAGATTTTGAGTAAGCAAAACTCTGTAAAAATGGCAGTTTTGGTCACTGTGAGGGTTTAAAAAGTGGTTATTCAACATGAGGCCCGATCCAAATGACATTTTGAATCATTTTTTGAAGAGTCCAAAAAATCAATTTTCTGATGAAAAACGATGACCCCGGACCAGTCGAACGTTGAAAAAATGGTCAATATTGATGAAATTTTAACATTTAATCTTTTGACTTTAAATGATGGTTGGATGTGAGTTATTACTTTTTCAACTAAAATAAGTGTGTTTAAAGTCATTTCTGTGCCTGAAATTGGTCAAAATTGAAGATTTTGAGTAAGCAAAACTCTGTAAAAATGGCAGTTTTGGTCACTGTGAGGGTTTAAAAAGTGGTTATTCAACATGAGGCCCGATCAAAATGACATTTTGAATCATTTTTGGTAGAGTCCAAAAAATCAATTTTCTGATGAAAAACGATGACCCCGGACCAGTCGAACGTTGAAAAAATGGTCAATATTGATGAAATTTTAACATTTAATCTTTTGACTTTAAATGACGGTTGGATGTGAGTTATTACTTTTTCAACTAAAATAAGTGTGTTTAAAGTCATTTCTGTGCCTGAAATTGGTAAAAATTGAAGATTTTGAGTAAGCAAAACTCTGTAAAAATGGCAATTTTGGTCACTGTGAGGGTTTAAAAAGTGGTTATTCAACATGAGGCCCGATCCAAATGAAATTTTGAATCGTTTTTGGTAGAGTCCAAAAAATCAATTTTCTGATGAAAAACGATGACACCGGACCAGTCGAACGTTGAAAAAATGGTCAATATTGATGAAATTTTAACATTTAATCTTTTGACTTTAAATGACGGTTGGATGTGAGTTATTACTTTTTCAACTAAAATAAGTGTGTTTAAAGTCATTTCTGTGCCTGAAATTGGTCAAAATTGAAGATTTTGAGTAAGCAAAACTCTGTAAAAATGGCAGTTTTGGTCACTGTGAGGGTTTAAAAAGTGGTTATTCAACATGAGGCCCGATCAAAATGACATTTTGAATCATTTTTGATAGAGTCCAAAAAATCAATTTTCTGATGAAAAACGATGACCCCGGACCAGTCGAACGTTGAAAAAATGGTCAATATTGATGAAATTTAACATTTAATCTTTTGACTTTAAATGACGGTTGGATGTGAGTTATTACTTTTTCAACTAAAATAAGTGTGTTTAAAGTCATTTCTGTGCCTGAAATTGGTCAAAATTGAAGATTTTGAGTAAGCAAAACTCTGTAAAAATGGCAGTTTTGGTCACTGTGAGGGTTTAAAAAGTGGTTATTCAACATGAGGCCCGATCCAAATGACATTTTTTATCATTTTTGGTAGAGTCCAAAAAATCCATTTTCTGATGAAAAACGATGACCCCGGACCAGTCGAACGTTGAAAAAATGGTCAATATTGATGAAATTTTAACATTTAATCTTTTGACTTTAAATGACGGTTGGATGTGAGTTAATACTTTTTCAACTAAAATAAGTGTGTTTAAAGTCATTTCTGTGCCTGAAATTGGTCAAAATTGAAGATTTTGAGTAAGCAAAACTCTGTAAAAATGGCAGTTTTGGTCACTGTGAGGGTTTAAAAAGTGGTTATTCAACATGAGGCCCGATCAAAATGACATTTTGAATCATTTTTGGTAGAGTCCAAAAAATCAATTTTCTGATGAAAAACGATGACCCCGGACCAGTCGAACGTTGAAAAAATGGTCAATATTGATGAAATTTTAACATTTAATCTTTTGACTTTAAATGACGGTTGGATGTGAGTTATTACTTTTTCAACTAAAATAAGTGTGTTTAAAGTCATTTCTGTGCCTGAAATTGGTCAAAATTGAAGATTTTGAGTAAGCAAAACTGTAAAAATGGCAGTTTTGGTCACTGTGAGGGTTTAAAAAGTGGTTATTCAACATGAGGCCCGATCCAAATGACATTTTGAATCATTTTTGGTAGAGTCCAAAAAATCAATTTTCTGATGAAAAACGATGACGGACCAGTCGAACGTTGAAAAAATGGTCAATATTGATGAAATTTTAACATTTAATCTTTTGACTTTAAATGACGGTTGGATGTGAGTTATTACTTTTTCAACTAAAATAAGTGTGTTTAAAGTCATTTCTGTGCCTGAAATTGGTCAAAATTGAAGATTTTGAGTAAGCAAAACTCTGTAAAAATGGCAGTTTTGGTCACTGTGAGGGTTTAAAAAGTGGTTATTCAACATGAGGCCCGATCAAAATGACATTTTGAATCATTTTTGGTAGAGTCCAAAAAATCAATTTTCTGATGAAAAACGATGACCCCGGACCAGTCGAACGTTGAAAAAATGGTCAATATTGATGAAATTTTAACATTTAATCTTTTGACTTTAAATGACGGTTGGATGTGAGTTATTACTTTTTCAACTAAAATAAGTGTGTTTAAAGTCATTTCTGTGCCTGAAATTGGTCAAAATTGAAGATTTTGAGTAAGCAAAACTCTGTAAAAATGGCAATTTTGGTCACTGTGAGGGTTTAAAAAGTGGTTATTCAACATGAGGCCCGATCCAAATGACATTTTGAATCATTTTTGGTAGAGTCCAAAACATCAATTTTCTGATGAAAAACGATGACCCCGGACCAGTCGAACGTTGAAAAAATGGTCAATATTGATGAAATTTTAACATTTAATCTTTTGACTTTAAATGACGGTTGGATGTGAGTTATTACTTTTTCAACTAAAATAAGTGTGTTTAAAGTCATTTCTGTGCCTGAAATTGGTCAAAATTGAAGATTTTGAGTAAGCAAAACTGTAAAAATGGCAGTTTTGGTCACTGTGAGGGTTTAAAAAGTGGTTATTCAACATGAGGCCCGATCCAAATGACATTTTGAATCATTTTTGGTAGAGTCCAAAAAATCCATTTTCTGATGAAAAACGATGACCCCGGACCAGTCGAACGTTGAAAAAATGGTCAATATTGATGAAATTTTAACATTTAATCTTTTGACTTTAAATGACGGTTGGATGTGAGTTATTACTTTTTCAACTAAAATAAGTGTGTTTAAAGTCATTTCTGTGCCTGAAATTGGTCAAAATTGAAGATTTTGAGTAAGCAAAACTGTAAAAATGGCAGTTTTGGTCACTGTGAGGGTTTAAAAAGTGGTTATTCAACATGAGGCCTGATCCAAATGACATGTTGAATCATTTTTGGTAGAGTCCAAAAAATCCATTTTCTGATGAAAAACGATGACCCCGGACCAGTCGAACGTTGAAAAAATGGTCAATATTGATGAAATTTTAACATTTAATCTTTTGACTTTAAATGACGGTTGGATGTGAGTTATTACTTTTTCAACTAAAATAAGTGTGTTTAAAGTCATTTCTGTGCCTGAAATTGGTCAAAATTGAAGATTTTGAGTAAGCAAAACTCTGTAAAAATGGCAGTTTTGGTCACTGTGAGGGTTTAAAAAGTGGTTATTCAACATGAGGCCCGATCCAAATGACATTTTGAATCATTTTTGGTAGAGTCCACAAAATCAATTTTCTGATGAAAAACGATGACCCCGGACCAGTCGAACGTTGAAAAAATGGTCAATATTGATGAAATTTTAACATTTAATCTTTTGACTTTAAATGACGGTTGGATGTGAGTTATTACTTTTTCAACTAAAATAAGTGTGTTTAAAGTCATTTCTGTGCCTGAAATTGGTCAAAATTGAAGATTTTGAGTAAGCAAAACTCTGTAAAAATGGCAGTTTTGGTCACTGTGAGGGTTTAAAAAGTGGTTATTCAACATGAGGCCCGATCAAAATGACATTTTGAATCATTTTTGGTAGAGTCCAAAAAATCAATTTTCTGATGAAAAACGATGACCCCGGACCAGTCGAACGTTGAAAAAATGGTCAATATTGATGAAATTTTAACATTTAATCTTTTGACTTTAAATGACGGTTGGATGTGAGTTATTACTTTTTCAACTAAAATAAGTGTGTTTAAAGTCATTTCTTTGCCTGAAATTGGTCAAAATTGAAGATTTTGAGTAAGCAAAACTCTGTAAAAATGGCAATTTTGGTCACTGTGAGGGTTTAAAAAGTGGTTATTCAACATGAGGCCCGATCCAAATGACATTTTGAATCATTTTTGGTAGAGTCCAAAAAATCAATTTTCTGATGAAAAACGATGACCCCGGAGCAGTCGAACGTTGAAAAAATGGTCAATACAGATGAAATTTTAACATTTAATCTTTTGACTTTAAATGACGGTTGGATGTGAGTTATTACTTTTTCAACTAAAATAAGTGTGTTTAAAGTCATTTCTGTGCCTGAAATTGGTCAAAATTGAAGATTTTGAGTAAGCAAAACTGTAAAAATGGCAGTTTTGGTCACTGTGAGGGTTTAAAAAGTGGTTATTCAACATGAGGCCCGATCCAAATGACATTTTGAATCATTTTTGGTAGAGTCCAAAAAATCAATTTTCTGATGAAAAACGATGACCCCGGACCAGTCGAACGTTGAAAAAATGGTCAATATTGATGAAATTTTAACATTTAATCTTTTGACTTTAAATGACGGTTGGATGTGAGTTATTACTTTTTCAACTAAAATAAGTGTGTTTAAAGTCATTTCTGTGCCTGAAATTGGTCAAAATTGAAGATTTTGAGTAAGCAAAACTCTGTAAAAATGGCAGTTTTGGTCACTGTGAGGGTTTAAAAAGTGGTTATTCAACATGAGGCCCGATCCAAATGACATTTTTTATCATTTTTGGTAGAGTCCAAAAAATCCATTTTCTGATGAAAAACGATGACCCCGGACCAGTCGAACGTTGAAAAAATGGTCAATATTGATGAAATTTTAACATTTAATCTTTTGACTTTAAATGACGGTTGGATGTGAGTTAATACTTTTTCAACTAAAATAAGTGTGTTTAAAGTCATTTCTGTGCCTGAAATTGGTCAAAATTGAAGATTTTGAGTAAGCAAAACTCTGTAAAAATGGCAGTTTTGGTCACTGTGAGGGTTTAAAAAGTGGTTATTCAACATGAGGCCCGATCAAAATGACATTTTGAATCATTTTTGGTAGAGTCCAAAAAATCAATTTTCTGATGAAAAACGATGACCCCGGACCAGTCGAACGTTGAAAAAATGGTCAATATTGATGAAATTTTAACATTTAATCTTTTGACTTTAAATGACGGTTGGATGTGAGTTATTACTTTTTCAACTAAAATAAGTGTGTTTAAAGTCATTTCTGTGCCTGAAATTGGTCAAAATTGAAGATTTTGAGTAAGCAAAACTCTGTAAAAATGGCAATTTTGGTCACTGTGAGGGTTTAAAAAGTGGTTATTCAACATGAGGCCCGATCCAAATGACATTTTGAATCATTTTTGGTAGAGTCCAAAACATCAATTTTCTGATGAAAAACGATGACCCCGGACCAGTCGAACGTTGAAAAAATGGTCAATATTGATGAAATTTTAACATTTAATCTTTTGACTTTAAATGACGGTTGGATGTGAGTTATTACTTTTTCAACTAAAATAAGTGTGTTTAAAGTCATTTCTGTGCCTGAAATTGGTCAAAATTGAAGATTTTGAGTAAGCAAAACTGTAAAAATGGCAGTTTTGGTCACTGTGAGGGTTTAAAAAGTGGTTATTCAACATGAGGCCCGATCCAAATGACATTTTGAATCATTTTTGGTAGAGTCCAAAAAATCCATTTTCTGATGAAAAACGATGACCCCGGACCAGTCGAACGTTGAAAAAATGGTCAATATTGATGAAATTTTAACATTTAATCTTTTGACTTTAAATGACGGTTGGATGTGAGTTATTACTTTTTCAACTAAAATAAGTGTGTTTAAAGTCATTTCTGTGCCTGAAATTGGTCAAAATTGAAGATTTTGAGTAAGCAAAACTGTAAAAATGGCAGTTTTGGTCACTGTGAGGGTTTAAAAAGTGGTTATTCAACATGAGGCCTGATCCAAATGACATGTTGAATCATTTTTGGTAGAGTCCAAAAAATCCATTTTCTGATGAAAAACGATGACCCCGGACCAGTCGAACGTTGAAAAAATGGTCAATATTGATGAAATTTTAACATTTAATCTTTTGACTTTAAATGACGGTTGGATGTGAGTTATTACTTTTTCAACTAAAATAGGTGTGTTTAAAGTCATTTCTGTGCCTGAAATTGGTCAAAATTGAAGATTTTGAGTAAGCAAAACTCTGTAAAAATGGCAATTTTGGTCACTGTGAGGGTTTAAAAACTGGTTATTCAACATGAGGCCCGATCCAAATGACATTTTGAATCATTTTTGGTAGAGTCCAAAAAATCAATTTTCTGATGAAAAACGATGACCCCGGACCAGTCGAACGTTGAAAAAATGGTCAATATTGATGAAATTTTAACATTTAATCTTTTGACTTTAAATGACGGTTGGATGTGAGTTATTACTTTTTCAACTAAAATAAGTGTGTTTAAAGTCATTTCTGTGCCTGAAATTGGTCAAAATTGAAGATTTTGAGTAAGCAAAACTCTGTAAAAATGGCAGTTTTGGTCACTGTGAGGGTTTAAAAAGTGGTTATTCAACATGAGGCCCGATCCAAATGACATTTTGAATCATTTTTGGTAGAGTCCAAAAAATCAATTTTCTGATGAAAAACGATGACCCCGGACCAGTCGAACGTTGAAAAAATGGTCAATATTGATGAAATTTTAACATTTAATCTTTTGACTTTAAATGACGGTTGGATGTGAGTTATTACTTTTTCAACTAAAATAGGTGTGTTTAAAGTCATTTCTGTGCCTGAAATTGGTCAAAATTGAAGATTTTGAGTAAGCAAAACTCTGTAAAAATGGCAATTTTGGTCACTGTGAGGGTTTAAAAACTGGTTATTCAACATGAGGCCCGATCCAAATGACATTTTGAATCATTTTTGGTAGAGTCCAAAAAATCCATTTTCTGATGAAAAACGATGACCCCGGACCAGTCGAACGTTGAAAAAATGGTCAATATTGATGAAATTTTAACATTTAATCTTTTGACTTTAAATGACGGTTGGATGTGAGTTATTACTTTTTCAACTAAAATAAGTGTGTTTAAAGTCATTTCTGTGCCTGAAATTGGTCAAAATTGAAGATTTTGAGTAAGCAAAACTCTGTAAAAATAGCAGTTTTGGTCACTGTGAGGGTTTAAAAAGTGGTTATTCAACATGAGGCCCGATCAAAATGACATTTTGAATCATTTTTGGTAGAGTCCAAAAAATCAATTTTCTGATGAAAAACGATGACCCCGGACCAGTCGAACGTTGAAAAAATGGTCAATATTGATGAAATTTTAACATTTAATCTTTTGACTTTAAATGACGGTTGGATGTGAGTTATTACTTTTTCAACTAAAATAAGTGTGTTTAAAGTCATTTCTGTGCCTGAAATTGGTCAAAATTGAAGATTTTGAGTAAGCAAAACTCTGTAAAAATGGCAATTTTGGTCACTGTGAGGGTTTAAAAAGTGGTTATTCAACATGAGGCCCGATCCAAATGACATTTTGAATCATTTTTGGTAGAGTCCAAAAAATCAATTTTCTGATGAAAAACGATGACCCCGGAGCAGTCGAACGTTGAAAAAATGGTCAATACAGATGAAATTTTAACATTTAATCTTTTGACTTTAAATGACGGTTGGATGTGAGTTATTACTTTTTCAACTAAAATAAGTGTGTTTAAAGTCATTTCTGTGCCTGAAATTGGTCAAAATTGAAGATTTTGAGTAAGCAAAACTGTAAAAATGGCAGTTTTGGTCACTGTGAGGGTTTAAAAAGTGGTTATTCAACATGAGGCCCGATCCAAATGACATTTTGAATCATTTTTGGTAGAGTCCAAAAAATCAATTTTCTGATGAAAAACGATGACCCCGGACCAGTCGAACGTTGAAAAAATGGTCAATATTGATGAAATTTTAACATTTAATCTTTTGACTTTAAATGACGGTTGGATGTGAGTTATTACTTTTTCAACTAAAATAAGTGTGTTTAAAGTCATTTCTGTGCCTGAAATTGGTCAAAATTGAAGATTTTGAGTAAGCAAAACTCTGTAAAAATGGCAGTTTTGGTCACTGTGAGGGTTTAAAAAGTGGTTATTCAACATGAGGCCCGATCCAAATGACATTTTTTATCATTTTTGGTAGAGTCCAAAAAATCCATTTTCTGATGAAAAACGATGACCCCGGACCAGTCGAACGTTGAAAAAATGGTCAATATTGATGAAATTTTAACATTTAATCTTTTGACTTTAAATGACGGTTGGATGTGAGTTAATACTTTTTCAACTAAAATAAGTGTGTTTAAAGTCATTTCTGTGCCTGAAATTGGTCAAAATTGAAGATTTTGAGTAAGCAAAACTCTGTAAAAATGGCAGTTTTGGTCACTGTGAGGGTTTAAAAAGTGGTTATTCAACATGAGGCCCGATCAAAATGACATTTTGAATCATTTTTGGTAGAGTCCAAAAAATCAATTTTCTGATGAAAAACGATGACCCCGGACCAGTCGAACGTTGAAAAAATGGTCAATATTGATGAAATTTTAACATTTAATCTTTTGACTTTAAATGACGGTTGGATGTGAGTTATTACTTTTTCAACTAAAATAAGTGTGTTTAAAGTCATTTCTGTGCCTGAAATTGGTCAAAATTGAAGATTTTGAGTAAGCAAAACTGTAAAAATGGCAGTTTTGGTCACTGTGAGGGTTTAAAAAGTGGTTATTCAACATGAGGCCCGATCCAAATGACATTTTGAATCATTTTTGGTAGAGTCCAAAAAATCCATTTTCTGATGAAAAACGATGACCCCGGACCAGTCGAACGTTGAAAAAATGGTCAATATTGATGAAATTTTAACATTTAATCTTTTGACTTTAAATGACGGTTGGATGTGAGTTATTACTTTTTCAACTAAAATAAGTGTGTTTAAAGTCATTTCTGTGCCTGAAATTGGTCAAAATTGAAGATTTTGAGTAAGCAAAACTGTAAAAATGGCAGTTTTGGTCACTGTGAGGGTTTAAAAAGTGGTTATTCAACATGAGGCCTGATCCAAATGACATGTTGAATCATTTTTGGTAGAGTCCAAAAAATCCATTTTCTGATGAAAAACGATGACCCCGGACCAGTCGAACGTTGAAAAAATGGTCAATATTGATGAAATTTTAACATTTAATCTTTTGACTTTAAATGACGGTTGGATGTGAGTTATTACTTTTTCAACTAAAATAAGTGTGTTTAAAGTCATTTCTGTGCCTGAAATTGGTCAAAATTGAAGATTTTGAGTAAGCAAAACTCTGTAAAAATGGCAGTTTTGGTCACTGTGAGGGTTTAAAAAGTGGTTATTCAACATGAGGCCCGATCCAAATGACATTTTGAATCATTTTTGGTAGAGTCCAAAAAATCAATTTTCTGATGAAAAACGATGACCCCGGACCAGTCGAACGTTGAAAAAATGGTCAATATTGATGAAATTTTAACATTTAATCTTTTGACTTTAAATGACGGTTGGATGTGAGTTATTACTTTTTCAACTAAAATAAGTGTGTTTAAAGTCATTTCTGTGCCTGAAATTGGTCAAAATTGAAGATTTTGAGTAAGCAAAACTCTGTAAAAATGGCAGTTTTGGTCACTGTGAGGGTTTAAAAAGTGGTTATTCAACATGAGGCCCGATCAAAATGACATTTTGAATCATTTTTGGTAGAGTCCAAAAAATCAATTTTCTGATGAAAAACGATGACCCCGGACCAGTCGAACGTTGAAAAAATGGTCAATATTGATGAAATTTTAACATTTAATCTTTTTTCTTTAAATGACGGTTGGATGTGAGTTATTACTTTTTCAACTAAAATAAGTGTGTTTAAAGTCATTTCTGTGCCTGAAATTGGTCAAAATTGAAGATTTTGAGTAAGCAAAACTCTGTAAAAATGGCAGTTTTGGTCACTGTGAGGGTTTAAAAAGTGGTTATTCAACATGAGGCCCGATCCAAATGACATTTTGAATCATTTTTTGAAGAGTCCAAAAAATCAATTTTCTGATGAAAAACGATGACCCCGGACCAGTCGAACGTTGAAAAAATGGTCAATATTGATGAAATTTTAACATTTAATCTTTTGACTTTAAATGATGGTTGGATGTGAGTTATTACTTTTTCAACTAAAATAAGTGTGTTTAAAGTCATTTCTGTGCCTGAAATTGGTCAAAATTGAAGATTTTGAGTAAGCAAAACTCTGTAAAAATGGCAGTTTTGGTCACTGTGAGGGTTTAAAAAGTGGTTATTCAACATGAGGCCCGATCAAAATGACATTTTGAATCATTTTTGGTAGAGTCCAAAAAATCAATTTTCTGATGAAAAACGATGACCCCGGACCAGTCGAACGTTGAAAAAATGGTCAATATTGATGAAATTTTAACATTTAATCTTTTGACTTTAAATGACGGTTGGATGTGAGTTATTACTTTTTCAACTAAAATAAGTGTGTTTAAAGTCATTTCTGTGCCTGAAATTGGTAAAAATTGAAGATTTTGAGTAAGCAAAACTCTGTAAAAATGGCAATTTTGGTCACTGTGAGGGTTTAAAAAGTGGTTATTCAACATGAGGCCCGATCCAAATGAAATTTTGAATCGTTTTTGGTAGAGTCCAAAAAATCAATTTTCTGATGAAAAACGATGACACCGGACCAGTCGAACGTTGAAAAAATGGTCAATATTGATGAAATTTTAACATTTAATCTTTTGACTTTAAATGACGGTTGGATGTGAGTTATTACTTTTTCAACTAAAATAAGTGTGTTTAAAGTCATTTCTGTGCCTGAAATTGGTCAAAATTGAAGATTTTGAGTAAGCAAAACTCTGTAAAAATGGCAGTTTTGGTCACTGTGAGGGTTTAAAAAGTGGTTATTCAACATGAGGCCCGATCAAAATGACATTTTGAATCATTTTTGATAGAGTCCAAAAAATCAATTTTCTGATGAAAAACGATGACCCCGGACCAGTCGAACGTTGAAAAAATGGTCAATATTGATGAAATTTAACATTTAATCTTTTGACTTTAAATGACGGTTGGATGTGAGTTATTACTTTTTCAACTAAAATAAGTGTGTTTAAAGTCATTTCTGTGCCTGAAATTGGTCAAAATTGAAGATTTTGAGTAAGCAAAACTCTGTAAAAATGGCAGTTTTGGTCACTGTGAGGGTTTAAAAAGTGGTTATTCAACATGAGGCCCGATCCAAATGACATTTTTTATCATTTTTGGTAGAGTCCAAAAAATCCATTTTCTGATGAAAAACGATGACCCCGGACCAGTCGAACGTTGAAAAAATGGTCAATATTGATGAAATTTTAACATTTAATCTTTTGACTTTAAATGACGGTTGGATGTGAGTTAATACTTTTTCAACTAAAATAAGTGTGTTTAAAGTCATTTCTGTGCCTGAAATTGGTCAAAATTGAAGATTTTGAGTAAGCAAAACTCTGTAAAAATGGCAGTTTTGGTCACTGTGAGGGTTTAAAAAGTGGTTATTCAACATGAGGCCCGATCAAAATGACATTTTGAATCATTTTTGGTAGAGTCCAAAAAATCAATTTTCTGATGAAAAACGATGACCCCGGACCAGTCGAACGTTGAAAAAATGGTCAATATTGATGAAATTTTAACATTTAATCTTTTGACTTTAAATGACGGTTGGATGTGAGTTATTACTTTTTCAACTAAAATAAGTGTGTTTAAAGTCATTTCTGTGCCTTAAATTGGTCAAAATTGAAGATTTTGAGTAAGCAAAACTCTGTAAAAATGGCAATTTTGGTCACTGTGAGGGTTTAAAAAGTGGTTATTCAACATGAGGCCCGATCCAAATGACATTTTGAATCATTTTTCGTAGAGTCCAAAACATCAATTTTCTGATGAAAAACGATGACCCCGGACCAGTCGAACGTTGAAAAAATGGTCAATATTGATGAAATTTTAACATTTAATCTTTTGACTTTAAATGACGGTTGGATGTGAGTTATTACTTTTTCAACTAAAATAAGTGTGTTTAAAGTCATTTCTGTGCCTGAAATTGGTCAAAATTGAAGATTTTGAGTAAGCAAAACTGTAAAAATGGCAGTTTTGGTCACTGTGAGGGTTTAAAAAGTGGTTATTCAACGTGAGGCCCGATCCAAATGACATTTTGAATCATTTTTGGTAGAGTCCAAAAAATCCATTTTCTGATGAAAAACGATGACCCCGGACCAGTCGAACGTTGAAAAAATGGTCAATATTGATGAAATTTTAACATTTAATCTTTTGACTTTAAATGACGGTTGGATGTGAGTTATTACTTTTTCAACTAAAATAAGTGTGTTTAAAGTCATTTCTGTGCCTGAAATTGGTCAAAATTGAAGATTTTGAGTAAGCAAAACTGTAAAAATGGCAGTTTTGGTCACTGTGAGGGTTTAAAAAGTGGTTATTCAACATGAGGCCTGATCCAAATGACATGTTGAATCATTTTTGGTAGAGTCCAAAAAATCCATTTTCTGATGAAAAACGATGACCCCGGACCAGTCGAACGTTGAAAAAATGGTCAATATTGATGAAATTTTAACATTTAATCTTTTGACTTTAAATGACGGTTGGATGTGAGTTATTACTTTTTCAACTAAAATAAGTGTGTTTAAAGTCATTTCTGTGCCTGAAATTGGTCAAAATTGAAGATTTTGAGTAAGCAAAACTCTGTAAAAATGGCAGTTTTGGTCACTGTGAGGGTTTAAGAAGTGGTTATTCAACATGAGGCCCGATCAAAATGACATTTTGAATCATTTTTGGTAGAGTCCAAAAAATCAATTTTCTGATGAAAAACGATGACCCCGGACCAGTCGAACGTTGAAAAAATGGTCAATATTGATGAAATTTTAACATTTAATCTTTTTTCTTTAAATGACGGTTGGATGTGAGTTATTACTTTTTCAACTAAAATAAGTGTGTTTAAAGTCATTTCTGTGCCTGAAATTGGTCAAAATTGAAGATTTTGAGTAAGCAAAACTCTGTAAAAATGGCAGTTTTGGTCACTGTGAGGGTTTAAAAAGTGGTTATTCAACATGAGGCCCGATCCAAATGACATTTTGAATCATTTTTTGTAGAGTCCAAAAAATCCATTTTCTGATGAAAAACGATGACCCCGGACCAGTCGAACGTTGAAAAAATGGTCAATATTGATGAAATTTTAACATTTAATCTTTTGACTTTAAATGATGGTTGGATGTGAGTTATTACTTTTTCAACTAAAATAAGTGTGTTTAAAGTCATTTCTGTGCCTGAAATTGGTCAAAATTGAAGATTTTGAGTAAGCAAAACTCTGTAAAAATGGCAGTTTTGGTCACTGTGAGGGTTTAAAAAGTGGTTATTCAACATGAGGCCCGATCCAAATGACATTTTGAATCATTTTTGGTAGAGTCCAAAAAATCCATTTTCTGATGAAAAACGATGACCCCGGACCAGTCGAACGTTGAAAAAATGGTCAATATTGATGAAATTTTAACATTTAATCTTTTGACTTTAAATGACGGTTGGATGTGAGTTATTACTTTTTCAACTAAAATAAGTGTGTTTAAAGTCATTTCTGTGCCTGAAATTGGTCAAAATTGAAGATTTTGAGTAAGCAAAACTCTGTAAAAATGGCAGTTTTGGTCACTGTGAGGGTTTAAAAAGTGGTTATTCAACATGAGGCCCGATCAAAATGACATTTTGAATCATTTTTGGTAGAGTCCAAAAAATCAATTTTCTGATGAAAAACGATGACCCCGGACCAGTCGAACGTTGAAAAAATGGTCAATATTGATGAAATTTTAACATTTAATCTTTTGACTTTAAATGACGGTTGGATGTGAGTTATTACTTTTTCAACTAAAATAAGTGTGTTTAAAGTCATTTCTGTGCCTGAAATTGGTCAAAATTGAAGATTTTGAGTAAGCAAAACTCTGTAAAAATGGCAATTTTGGTCACTGTGAGGGTTTAAAAAGTGGTTATTCAACATGAGGCCCGATCCAAATGACATTTTGAATCATTTTTGGTAGAGTCCAAAAAATCAATTTTCTGATGAAAAACGATGACCCCGGAGCAGTCGAACGTTGAAAAAATGGTCAATACAGATGAAATTTTAACATTTAATCTTTTGACTTTAAATGACGGTTGGATGTGAGTTATTACTTTTTCAACTAAAATAAGTGTGTTTAAAGTCATTTCTGTGCCTGAAATTGGTCAAAATTGAAGATTTTGAGTAAGCAAAACTGTAAAAATGGCAGTTTTGGTCACTGTGAGGGTTTAAAAAGTGGTTATTCAACATGAGGCCCGATCCAAATGACATTTTGAATCATTTTTGGTAGAGTCCAAAAAATCAATTTTCTGATGAAAAACGATGACCCCGGACCAGTCGAACGTTGAAAAAATGGTCAATATTGATGAAATTTTAACATTTAATCTTTTGACTTTAAATGACGGTTGGATGTGAGTTATTACTTTTTCAACTAAAATAAGTGTGTTTAAAGTCATTTCTGTGCCTGAAATTGGTCAAAATTGAAGATTTTGAGTAAGCAAAACTCTGTAAAAATGGCAGTTTTGGTCACTGTGAGGGTTTAAAAAGTGGTTATTCAACATGAGGCCCGATCCAAATGACATTTTTTATCATTTTTGGTAGAGTCCAAAAAATCCATTTTCTGATGAAAAACGATGACCCCGGACCAGTCGAACGTTGAAAAAATGGTCAATATTGATGAAATTTTAACATTTAATCTTTTGACTTTAAATGACGGTTGGATGTGAGTTAATACTTTTTCAACTAAAATAAGTGTGTTTAAAGTCATTTCTGTGCCTGAAATTGGTCAAAATTGAAGATTTTGAGTAAGCAAAACTCTGTAAAAATGGCAGTTTTGGTCACTGTGAGGGTTTAAAAAGTGGTTATTCAACATGAGGCCCGATCAAAATGACATTTTGAATCATTTTTGGTAGAGTCCAAAAAATCAATTTTCTGATGAAAAACGATGACCCCGGACCAGTCGAACGTTGAAAAAATGGTCAATATTGATGAAATTTTAACATTTAATCTTTTGACTTTAAATGACGGTTGGATGTGAGTTATTACTTTTTCAACTAAAATAAGTGTGTTTAAAGTCATTTCTGTGCCTGAAATTGGTCAAAATTGAAGATTTTGAGTAAGCAAAACTCTGTAAAAATGGCAATTTTGGTCACTGTGAGGGTTTAAAAAGTGGTTATTCAACATGAGGCCCGATCCAAATGACATTTTGAATCATTTTTGGTAGAGTCCAAAACATCAATTTTCTGATGAAAAACGATGACCCCGGACCAGTCGAACGTTGAAAAAATGGTCAATATTGATGAAATTTTAACATTTAATCTTTTGACTTTAAATGACGGTTGGATGTGAGTTATTACTTTTTCAACTAAAATAAGTGTGTTTAAAGTCATTTCTGTGCCTGAAATTGGTCAAAATTGAAGATTTTGAGTAAGCAAAACTGTAAAAATGGCAGTTTTGGTCACTGTGAGGGTTTAAAAAGTGGTTATTCAACATGAGGCCCGATCCAAATGACATTTTGAATCATTTTTGGTAGAGTCCAAAAAATCCATTTTCTGATGAAAAACAATGACCCATGACCAGTCGAACGTTGAAAAAATGGTCAATATTGATGAAATTTTAACATTTAATCTTTTGACTTTAAATGACGGTTGGATGTGAGTTATTACTTTTTCAACTAAAATAAGTGTGTTTAAAGTCATTTCTGTGCCTGAAATTGGTCAAAATTGAAGATTTTGAGTAAGCAAAACTGTAAAAATGGCAGTTTTGGTCACTGTGAGGGTTTAAAAAGTGGTTATTCAACATGAGGCCTGATCCAAATGACATGTTGAATCATTTTTGGTAGAGTCCAAAAAATCCATTTTCTGATGAAAAACGATGACCCCGGACCAGTCGAACGTTGAAAAAATGGTCAATATTGATGAAATTTTAACATTTAATCTTTTGACTTTAAATGACGGTTGGATGTGAGTTATTACTTTTTCAACTAAAATAGGTGTGTTTAAAGTCATTTCTGTGCCTGAAATTGGTCAAAATTGAAGATTTTGAGTAAGCAAAACTCTGTAAAAATGGCAATTTTGGTCACTGTGAGGGTTTAAAAACTGGTTATTCAACATGAGGCCCGATCCAAATGACATTTTGAATCATTTTTGGTAGAGTCCAAAAAATCAATTTTCTGATGAAAAACGATGACCCCGGACCAGTCGAAGGTTGAAAAAATGGTCAATATTGATGAAATTTTAACATTTAATCTTTTGACTTTAAATGACGGTTGGATGTGAGTTATTACTTTTTCAACTAAAATAAGTGTGTTTAAAGTCATTTCTGTGCCTGAAATTGGTCAAAATTGAAGATTTTGAGTAAGCAAAACTCTGTAAAAATGGCAGTTTTGGTCACTGTGAGGGTTTAAAAAGTGGTTATTCAACATGAGGCCCGATCCAAATGACATTTTGAATCATTTTTGGTAGAGTCCAAAAAATCAATTTTCTGATGAAAAACGATGACCCCGGACCAGTCGAACGTTGAAAAAATGGTCAATATTGATGAAATTTTAACATTTAATCTTTTGACTTTAAATGACGGTTGGATGTGAGTTATTACTTTTTCAACTAAAATAGGTGTGTTTAAAGTCATTTCTGTGCCTGAAATTGGTCAAAATTGAAGATTTTGAGTAAGCAAAACTCTGTAAAAATAGCAGTTTTGGTCACTGTGAGGGTTTAAAAAGTGGTTATTCAACATGAGGCCCGATCAAAATGACATTTTGAATCATTTTTGGTAGAGTCCAAAAAATCAATTTTCTGATGAAAAACGATGACCCCGGACCAGTCGAACGTTGAAAAAATGGTCAATATTGATGAAATTTTAACATTTAATCTTTTGACTTTAAATGACGGTTGGATGTGAGTTATTACTTTTTCAACTAAAATAAGTGTGTTTAAAGTCATTTCTGTGCCTGAAATTGGTCAAAATTGAAGATTTTGAGTAAGCAAAACTCTGTAAAAATGGCAGTTTTGGTCACTGTGAGGGTTTAAAAAGTGGTTATTCAACATGAGGCCCGATCCAAATGACATTTTGAATCATTTTTGGTAGAGTCCAAAAAATCCATTTTCTGATGAAAAACGATGACCCCGGACCAGTCGAACGTTGAAAAAATGGTCAATATTGATGAAATTTTAACATTTAATCTTTTGACTTTAAATGACGGTTGGATGTGAGTTATTACTTTTTCAACTAAAATAAGTGTGTTTAAAGTCATTTCTGTGCCTGAAATTGGTCAAAATTGAAGATTTTGAGTAAGCAAAACTCTGTAAAAATAGCAGTTTTGGTCACTGTGAGGGTTTAAAAAGTGGTTATTCAACATGAGGCCCGATCAAAATGACATTTTGAATCATTTTTGGTAGAGTCCAAAAAATCAATTTTCTGATGAAAAACGATGACCCCGGACCAGTCGAACGTTGAAAAAATGGTCAATATTGATGAAATTTTAACATTTAATCTTTTGACTTTAAATGACGGTTGGATGTGAGTTATTACTTTTTCAACTAAAATAAGTGTGTTTAAAGTCATTTCTGTGCCTGAAATTGGTCAAAATTGAAGATTTTGAGTAAGCAAAACTCTGTAAAAATGGCAATTTTGGTCACTGTGAGGGTTTAAAAAGTGGTTATTCAACATGAGGCCCGATCCAAATGACATTTTGAATCATTTTTGGTAGAGTCCAAAAAATCAATTTTCTGATGAAAAACGATGACCCCGGAGCAGTCGAACGTTGAAAAAATGGTCAATACAGATGAAATTTTAACATTTAATCTTTTGACTTTAAATGACGGTTGGATGTGAGTTATTACTTTTTCAACTAAAATAAGTGTGTTTAAAGTCATTTCTGTGCCTGAAATTGGTCAAAATTGAAGATTTTGAGTAAGCAAAACTGTAAAAATGGCAGTTTTGGTCACTGTGAGGGTTTAAAAAGTGGTTATTCAACATGAGGCCCGATCCAAATGACATTTTGAATCATTTTTGGTAGAGTCCAAAAAATCAATTTTCTGATGAAAAACGATGACCCCGGACCAGTCGAACGTTGAAAAAATGGTCAATATTGATGAAATTTTAACATTTAATCTTTTGACTTTAAATGACGGTTGGATGTGAGTTATTACTTTTTCAACTAAAATAAGTGTGTTTAAAGTCATTTCTGTGCCTGAAATTGGTCAAAATTGAAGATTTTGAGTAAGCAAAACTCTGTAAAAATGGCAGTTTTGGTCACTGTGAGGGTTTAAAAAGTGGTTATTCAACATGAGGCCCGATCCAAATGACATTTTTTATCATTTTTGGTAGAGTCCAAAAAATCCATTTTCTGATGAAAAACGATGACCCCGGACCAGTCGAACGTTGAAAAAATGGTCAATATTGATGAAATTTTAACATTTAATCTTTTGACTTTAAATGACGGTTGGATGTGAGTTAATACTTTTTCAACTAAAATAAGTGTGTTTAAAGTCATTTCTGTGCCTGAAATTGGTCAAAATTGAAGATTTTGAGTAAGCAAAACTCTGTAAAAATGGCAGTTTTGGTCACTGTGAGGGTTTAAAAAGTGGTTATTCAACATGAGGCCCGATCAAAATGACATTTTGAATCATTTTTGGTAGAGTCCAAAAAATCAATTTTCTGATGAAAAACGATGACCCCGGACCAGTCGAACGTTGAAAAAATGGTCAATATTGATGAAATTTTAACATTTAATCTTTTGACTTTAAATGACGGTTGGATGTGAGTTATTACTTTTTCAACTAAAATAAGTGTGTTTAAAGTCATTTCTGTGCCTGAAATTGGTCAAAATTGAAGATTTTGAGTAAGCAAAACTCTGTAAAAATGGCAATTTTGGTCACTGTGAGGGTTTAAAAAGTGGTTATTCAACATGAGGCCCGATCCAAATGACATTTTGAATCATTTTTGGTAGAGTCCAAAACATCAATTTTCTGATGAAAAACGATGACCCCGGACCAGTCGAACGTTGAAAAAATGGTCAATATTGATGAAATTTTAACATTTAATCTTTTGACTTTAAATGACGGTTGGATGTGAGTTATTACTTTTTCAACTAAAATAAGTGTGTTTAAAGTCATTTCTGTGCCTGAAATTGGTCAAAATTGAAGATTTTGAGTAAGCAAAACTGTAAAAATGGCAGTTTTGGTCACTGTGAGGGTTTAAAAAGTGGTTATTCAACATGAGGCCCGATCCAAATGACATTTTGAATCATTTTTGGTAGAGTCCAAAAAATCCATTTTCTGATGAAAAACGATGACCCCGGACCAGTCGAACGTTGAAAAAATGGTCAATATTGATGAAATTTTAACATTTAATCTTTTGACTTTAAATGACGGTTGGATGTGAGTTATTACTTTTTCAACTAAAATAAGTGTGTTTAAAGTCATTTCTGTGCCTGAAATTGGTCAAAATTGAAGATTTTGAGTAAGCAAAACTGTAAAAATGGCAGTTTTGGTCACTGTGAGGGTTTAAAAAGTGGTTATTCAACATGAGGCCTGATCCAAATGACATGTTGAATCATTTTTGGTAGAGTCCAAAAAATCCATTTTCTGATGAAAAACGATGACCCCGGACCAGTCGAACGTTGAAAAAATGGTCAATATTGATGAAATTTTAACATTTAATCTTTTGACTTTAAATGACGGTTGGATGTGAGTTATTACTTTTTCAACTAAAATAAGTGTGTTTAAAGTCATTTCTGTGCCTGAAATTGGTCAAAATTGAAGATTTTGAGTAAGCAAAACTCTGTAAAAATGGCAGTTTTGGTCACTGTGAGGGTTTAAAAAGTGGTTATTCAACATGAGGCCCGATCAAAATGACATTTTGAATCATTTTTGGTAGAGTCCAAAAAATCAATTTTCTGATGAAAAACGATGACCCCGGACCAGTCGAACGTTGAAAAAATGGTCAATATTGATGAAATTTTAACATTTAATCTTTTTTCTTTAAATGACGGTTGGATGTGAGTTATTACTTTTTCAACTAAAATAAGTGTGTTTAAAGTCATTTCTGTGCCTGAAATTGGTCAAAATTGAAGATTTTGAGTAAGCAAAACTCTGTAAAAATGGCAGTTTTGGTCACTGTGAGGGTTTAAAAAGTGGTTATTCAACATGAGGCCCGATCCAAATGACATTTTGAATCATTTTTTGTAGAGTCCAAAAAATCCATTTTCTGATGAAAAACGATGACCCCGGACCAGTCGAACGTTGAAAAAATGGTCAATATTGATGAAATTTTAACATTTAATCTTTTGACTTTAAATGATGGTTGGATGTGAGTTATTACTTTTTCAACTAAAATAAGTGTGTTTAAAGTCATTTCTGTGCCTGAAATTGGTCAAAATTGAAGATTTTGAGTAAGCAAAACTCTGTAAAAATGGCAGTTTTGGTCACTGTGAGGGTTTAAAAAGTGGTTATTCAACATGAGGCCCGATCAAAATGACATTTTGAATCATTTTTGGTAGAGTCCAAAAAATCAATTTTCTGATGAAAAACGATGACCCCGGACCAGTCGAACGTTGAAAAAATGGTCAATATTGATGAAATTTTAACATTTAATCTTTTGACTTTAAATGACGGTTGGATGTGAGTTATTACTTTTTCAACTAAAATAAGTGTGTTTAAAGTCATTTCTGTGCCTGAAATTGGTCAAAATTGAAGATTTTGAGTAAGCAAAACTCTGTAAAAATGGCAATTTTGGTCACTGTGAGGGTTTAAAAAGTGGTTATTCAACATGAGGCCCGATCCAAATGAAATTTTGAATCATTTTTGGTAGAGTCCAAAAAATCAATTTTCTGATGAAAAACGATGACACCGGACCAGTCGAACGTTGAAAAAATGGTCAATATTGATGAAATTTTAACATTTAATCTTTTGACTTTAGATGACGGTTGGATGTGAGTTATTACTTTTTCAACTAAAATAAGTGTGTTTAAAGTCATTTCTGTGCCTGAAATTGGTCAAAATTAAAGATTTTGAGTAAGCAAAACTCTGTAAAAATGGCAATTTTGGTCACTGTGAGGGTTTAAAAAGTGGTTATTCAACATGAGGCCCGATCCAAATGACATTTTGAATCATTTTTGGTAGAGTCCAAAAAATCAATTTTCTGATGAAAAACGATGACCCCGGACCAGTCGAACGTTGAAAAAATGGTCAATATAGATGAAATTTTAACATTTAATCTTTTGACTTTAAATGACGGTTGGATGTGAGTTATTACTTTTTCAACTAAAATAAGTGTGTTAAAAGTCATTTCTGTGCCTGAAATTGGTCAAAATTGAAGATTTTGAGTAAGCAAAACTGTAAAAATGGCAGTTTTGGTCACTGTGAGGGTTTAAAAAGTGGTTATTCAACATGAGGCCTGATCCAAATGACATGTTGAATCATTTTTGGTAGAGTCCAAAAAATCCATTTTCTGATGAAAAACGATGACCCCGGACCAGTCGAACGTTGAAAAAATGGTCAATATTGATGAAATTTTAACATTTAATCTTTTGACTTTAAATGACGGTTGGATGTGAGTTATTACTTTTTCAACTAAAATAAGTGTGTTTAAAGTCATTTCTGTGCCTGAAATTGGTCAAAATTGAAGATTTTGAGTAAGCAAAACTCTGTAAAAATGGCAGTTTTGGTCACTGTGAGGGTTTAAAAAGTGGTTATTCAACATGAGGCCCGATCAAAATGACATTTTGAATCATTTTTGGTAGAGTCCAAAAAATCAATTTTCTGATGAAAAACGATGACCCCGGACCAGTCGAACGTTGAAAAAATGGTCAATATTGATGAAATTTTAACATTTAATCTTTTGACTTTAAATGACGGTTGGATGTGAGTTATTACTTTTTCAACTAAAATAAGTGTGTTTAAAGTCATTTCTGTGCCTGAAATTGGTCAAAATTGAAGATTTTGAGTAAGCAAAACTCTGTAAAAATGGCAGTTTTGGTCACTGTGAGGGTTTAAAAAGTGGTTATTCAACATGAGGCCCGATCCAAATGACATTTTGAATCATTTTTTGAAGAGTCCAAAAAATCAATTTTCTGATGAAAAACGATGACCCCGGACCAGTCGAACGTTGAAAAAATGGTCAATATTGATGAAATTTTAACATTTAATCTTTTGACTTTAAATGATGGTTGGATGTGAGTTATTACTTTTTCAACTAAAATAAGTGTGTTTAAAGTCATTTCTGTGCCTGAAATTGGTCAAAATTGAAGATTTTGAGTAAGCAAAACTCTGTAAAAATGGCAGTTTTGGTCACTGTGAGGGTTTAAAAAGTGGTTATTCAACATGAGGCCCGATCAAAATGACATTTTGAATCATTTTTGGTAGAGTCCAAAAAATCAATTTTCTGATGAAAAACGATGACCCCGGACCAGTCGAACGTTGAAAAAATGGTCAATATTGATGAAATTTTAACATTTAATCTTTTGACTTTAAATGACGGTTGGATGTGAGTTATTACTTTTTCAACTAAAATAAGTGTGTTTAAAGTCATTTCTGTGCCTGAAATTGGTAAAAATTGAAGATTTTGAGTAAGCAAAACTCTGTAAAAATGGCAATTTTGGTCACTGTGAGGGTTTAAAAAGTGGTTATTCAACATGAGGCCCGATCCAAATGAAATTTTGAATCGTTTTTGGTAGAGTCCAAAAAATCAATTTTCTGATGAAAAACGATGACACCGGACCAGTCGAACGTTGAAAAAATGGTCAATATTGATGAAATTTTAACATTTAATCTTTTGACTTTAAATGACGGTTGGATGTGAGTTATTACTTTTTCAACTAAAATAAGTGTGTTTAAAGTCATTTCTGTGCCTGAAATTGGTCAAAATTGAAGATTTTGAGTAAGCAAAACTCTGTAAAAATGGCAGTTTTGGTCACTGTGAGGGTTTAAAAAGTGGTTATTCAACATGAGGCCCGATCAAAATGACATTTTGAATCATTTTTGATAGAGTCCAAAAAATCAATTTTCTGATGAAAAACGATGACCCCGGACCAGTCGAACGTTGAAAAAATGGTCAATATTGATGAAATTTAACATTTAATCTTTTGACTTTAAATGACGGTTGGATGTGAGTTATTACTTTTTCAACTAAAATAAGTGTGTTTAAAGTCATTTCTGTGCCTGAAATTGGTCAAAATTGAAGATTTTGAGTAAGCAAAACTCTGTAAAAATTGGCAATTTTGGTCACTGTGACGGTTTAAAAAGTGGTTATTCAACATGAGGCCCGATCCAAATGACATTTTGAATCATTTTTGGTAGAGTCCAAAAAATCAATTTTCTGATGAAAAATGATGACCCCGGACCAGTCGAACGTTGAAAAAATGGTCAATACAGATGAAATTTTAACATTTAATCTTTTGACTTTAAATGACGGTTGGATGTGAGTTATTACTTTTTCAACTAAAATAAGTGTGTTTAAAGTCATTTCTGTGCCTGAAATTGGTCAAAATGGAAGATTTTGAGTAAGCAAAACTGTAAAAATGGCAGTTTTGGTCACTGTGAGGGTTTAAAAAGTGGTTATTCAACATGAGGCCCGATCCAAATGACATTTTGAATCATTTTTGGTAGAGTCCAAAAAATCAATTTTCTGATGAAAAACGATGACCCCGGACCAGTCGAACGTTGAAAAAATGGTCAATATTGATGAAATTTTAACATTTAATCTTTTGACTTTAAATGACGGTTGGATGTGAGTTATTACTTTTTCAACTAAAATAAGTGTGTTTAAAGTCATTTCTGTGCCTGAAATTGGTCAAAATTGAAGATTTTGAGTAAGCAAAACTCTGTAAAAATGGCAGTTTTGGTCACTGTGAGGGTTTAAAAAGTGGTTATTCAACATGAGGCCCGATCCAAATGACATTTTTTATCATTTTTGGTAGAGTCCAAAAAATCCATTTTCTGATGAAAAACGATGACCCCGGACCAGTCGAACGTTGAAAAAATGGTCAATATTGATGAAATTTTAACATTTAATCTTTTGACTTTAAATGACGGTTGGATGTGAGTTAATACTTTTTCAACTAAAATAAGTGTGTTTAAAGTCATTTCTGTGCCTGAAATTGGTCAAAATTGAAGATTTTGAGTAAGCAAAACTCTGTAAAAATGGCAGTTTTGGTCACTGTGAGGGTTTAAAAAGTGGTTATTCAACATGAGGCCCGATCAAAATGACATTTTGAATCATTTTTGGTAGAGTCCAAAAAATCAATTTTCTGATGAAAAACGATGACCCCGGACCAGTCGAACGTTGAAAAAATGGTCAATATTGATGAAATTTTAACATTTAATCTTTTGACTTGAAATGACGGTTGGATGTGAGTTATTACTTTTTCAACTAAAATAAGTGTGTTTAAAGTCATTTCTGTGCCTTAAATTGGTCAAAATTGAAGATTTTGAGTAAGCAAAACTCTGTAAAAATGGCAATTTTGGTCACTGTGAGGGTTTAAAAAGTGGTTATTCAACATGAGGCCCGATCCAAATGACATTTTGAATCATTTTTGGTAGAGTCCAAAACATCAATTTTCTGATGAAAAACGATGACCCCGGACCAGTCGAACGTTGAAAAAATGGTCAATATTGATGAAATTTTAACATTTAATCTTTTGACTTTAAATGACGGTTGGATGTGAGTTATTACTTTTTCAACTAAAATAAGTGTGTTTAAAGTCATTTCTGTGCCTGAAATTGGTCAAAATTGAAGATTTTGAGTAAGCAAAACTGTAAAAATGGCAGTTTTGGTCACTGTGAGGGTTTAAAAAGTGGTTATTCAACATGAGGCCCGATCCAAATGACATTTTGAATCATTTTTGGTAGAGTCCAAAAAATCCATTTTCTGATGAAAAACGATGACCCCGGACCAGTCGAACGTTGAAAAAATGGTCAATATTGATGAAATTTTAACATTTAATCTTTTGACTTTAAATGACGGTTGGATGTGAGTTATTACGTTTTTCAACTAAAATAAGTGTGTTTAAAGTCATTTCTGTGCCTGAAATTGGTCAAAATTGAAGATTTTGAGTAAGCAAAACTGTAAAAATGGCAGTTTTGGTCACTGTGAGGGTTTAAAAAGTGGTTATTCAACATGAGGCCTGATCCAAATGACATGTTGAATCATTTTTGGTAGAGTCCAAAAAATCCATTTTCTGATGAAAAACGATGACCCCGGACCAGTCGAACGTTGAAAAAATGGTCAATATTGATGAAATTTTAACATTTAATCTTTTGACTTTAAATGACGGTTGGATGTGAGTTATTACTTTTTCAACTAAAATAAGTGTGTTTAAAGTCATTTCTGTGCCTGAAATTGGTCAAAATTGAAGATTTTGAGTAAGCAAAACTCTGTAAAAATGGCAGTTTTGGTCACTGTGAGGGTTTAAAAAGTGGTTATTCAACATGAGGCCCGATCAAAATGACATTTTGAATCATTTTTGGTAGAGTCCAAAAAATCAATTTTCTGATGAAAAACGATGACCCCGGACCAGTCGAACGTTGAAAAAATGGTCAATATTGATGAAATTTTAACATTTAATCTTTTTTCTTTAAATGACGGTTGGATGTGAGTTATTACTTTTTCAACTAAAATAAGTGTGTTTAAAGTCATTTCTGTGCCTGAAATTGGTCAAAATTGAAGATTTTGAGTAAGCAAAACTCTGTAAAAATGGCAGTTTTGGTCACTGTGAGGGTTTAAAAAGTGGTTATTCAACATGAGGCCCGATCCAAATGACATTTTGAATCATTTTTGGTAGAGTCCAAAACATCAATTTTCTGATGAAAAACGATGACCCCGGACCAGTCGAACGTTGAAAAAATGGTCAATATTGATGAAATTTTAACATTTAATCTTTTGACTTTAAATGACGGTTGGATGTGAGTTATTACTTTTTCAACTAAAATAAGTGTGTTTAAAGTCATTTCTGTGCCTGAAATTGGTCAAAATTGAAGATTTTGAGTAAGCAAAACTGTAAAAATGGCAGTTTTGGTCACTGTGAGGGTTTAAAAAGTGGTTATTCAACATGAGGCCCGATCCAAATGACATTTTGAATCATTTTTGGTAGAGTCCAAAAAATCCATTTTCTGATGAAAAACGATGACCCCGGACCAGTCGAACGTTGAAAAAATGGTCAATATTGATGAAATTTTAACATTTAATCTTATGACTTTAAATGATGGTTGGATGTGAGTTATTACTTTTTCAACTAAAATAAGTGTGTTTAAAGTCATTTCTGTGCCTGAAATTGGTCAAAATTGAAGATTTTGAGTAAGCAAAACTCTGTAAAAATGGCAGTTTTGGTCACTGTGAGGGTTTAAAAAGTGGTTATTCAACATGAGGCCCGATCAAAATGACATTTTGAATCATTTTTGGTAGAGTCCAAAAAATCAATTTTCTGATGAAAAACGATGACCCCGGACCAGTCGAACGTTGAAAAAATGGTCAATATTGATGAAATTTTAACATTTAATCTTTTGACTTTAAATGACGGTTGGATGTGAGTTATTACTTTTTCAACTAAAATAAGTGTGTTTAAAGTCATTTCTGTGCCTGAAATTGGTCAAAATTGAAGATTTTGAGTAAGCAAAACTCTGTAAAAATGGCAATTTTGGTCACTGTGAGGGTTTAAAAAGTGGTTATTCAACATGAGGCCCGATCCAAATGAAATTTTGAATCATTTTTGGTAGAGTCCAAAAAATCAATTTTCTGATGAAAAACGATGACACCGGACCAGTCGAACGTTGAAAAAATGGTCAATATTGATGAAATTTTAACATTTAATCTTTTGACTTTAAATGACGGTTGGATGTGAGTTATTACTTTTTCAACTAAAATAAGTGTGTTTAAAGTCATTTCTGTGCCTGAAATTGGTCAAAATTGAAGATTTTGAGTAAGCAAAACTCTGTAAAAATGGCAATTTTGGTCACTGTGAGGGTTTAAAAAGTGGTTATTCAACATGAGGCCCGATCCAAATGACATTTTGAATCATTTTTGGTAGAGTCCAAAAAATCAATTTTCTGATGAAAAACGATGACCCCGGACCAGTCGAACGTTGAAAAAATGGTCAATATAGATGAAATTTTAACATTTAATCTTTTGACTTTAAATGACGGTTGGATGTGAGTTATTACTTTTTCAACTAAAATAAGTGTGTTAAAAGTCATTTCTGTGCCTGAAATTGGTCAAAATTGAAGATTTTGAGTAAGCAAAACTGTAAAAATGGCAGTTTTGGTCACTGTGAGGGTTTAAAAAGTGGTTATTCAACATGAGGCCTGATCCAAATGACATGTTGAATCATTTTTGGTAGAGTCCAAAAAATCCATTTTCTGATGAAAAACGATGACCCCGGACCAGTCGAACGTTGAAAAAATGGTCAATATTGATGAAATTTTAACATTTAATCTTTTGACTTTAAATGACGGTTGGATGTGAGTTATTACTTTTTCAACTAAAATAAGTGTGTTTAAAGTCATTTCTGTGCCTGAAATTGGTCAAAATTGAAGATTTTGAGTAAGCAAAACTCTGTAAAAATGGCAGTTTTGGTCACTGTGAGGGTTTAAAAAGTGGTTATTCAACATGAGGCCCGATCAAAATGACATTTTGAATCATTTTTGGTAGAGTCCAAAAAATCAATTTTCTGATGAAAAACGATGACCCCGGACCAGTCGAACGTTGAAAAAATGGTCAATATTGATGAAATTTTAACATTTAATCTTTTGACTTTAAATGACGGTTGGATGTGAGTTATTACTTTTTCAACTAAAATAAGTGTGTTTAAAGTCATTTCTGTGCCTGAAATTGGTCAAAATTGAAGATTTTGAGTAAGCAAAACTCTGTAAAAATTGCAGTTTTGGTCACTGTGAGGGTTTAAAAAGTGGTTATTCAACATGAGGCCCGATCCAAATGACATTTTGAATCATTTTTGGTAGAGTCCAAAAAATCAATTTTCTGATGAAAAACGATGACCCCGGACCAGTCGAACGTTGAAAAAAGTGGTCAATATTGATGAAATTTTAACATTTAATCTTTTGACTTTAAATGACGGTTGGATGTGAGTTATTACTTTTTCAACTAAAATAAGTGTGTTTAAAGTCATTTCTGTGCCTGAAATTGGTCAAAATTGAAGATTTTGAGTAAGCAAAACTCTGTAAAAATGGCAGTTTTGGTCACTGTGAGGGTTTAAAAAGTGGTTATTCAACATGAGGCCCGATCCAAATGACATTTTGAATCATTTTTGGTAGAGTCCAAAAAATCCATTTTCTGATGAAAAACGATGACCCCGGACCAGTCGAACGTTGAAAAAATGGTCAATATTGATGAAATTTTAACATTTAATCTTTTGACTTTAAATGACGGTTGGATGTGAGTTATTACTTTTTAAACTAAAATAAGTGTGTTTAAAGTCATTTCTGTGCCTGAAATTGGTCAAAATTGAAGATTTTGAGTAAGCCAAACTCTGTAAAAATGGCAATTTTGGTCACTGTGAGGGTTTAAAAAGTGGTTATTCAACATGAGGCCCGATCCAAATGACATTTTGAATCATTTTTGGTAGAGTCCAAAAAATCAATTTTCTGATGAAAAACGATGACCCCGGACCAGTCGAACGTTGAAAAAATGGTCAATATTGATGAAATTTTAACATTTAATCTTTTGACTTTAAATGACGGTTGGATGTGAGTTATTACTTTTTCAACTAAAATAAGTGTGTTTAAAGTCATTTCTGTGCCTGAAATTGGTCAAAATTGAAGATTTTGAGTAAGCAAAACTCTGTAAAAATGGCTGTTTTGGTCACTGTGAGGGTTTAAAAAGTGGTTATTCAACATGAGGCCCGATCCAAATGACATTTTGAATCATTTTTGGTAGAGTCCAAAAAATCAATTTTCTGATGAAAAACGATGACCCCGGACCAGTCGAACGTTGACAAAATGGTCAATATTGATGAAATTTTAACATTTAATCTTTTGACTTTAAATGACGGTTGGATGTGAGTTATTACTTTTTCAACTAAAATAAGTGTGTTTAAAGTCATTTCTGTGCCTGAAATTGGTCAAAATTGAAGATTTTGAGTAAGCAAAACTCTGTAAAAATGGCAGTTTTGGTCACTGTGAGGGTTTAAAAAGTGGTTATTCAACATGAGGCCCGATCCAAATGACATTTTGAATCATTTTTGGTAGAGTCCAAAAAATCCATTTTCTGATGAAAAACGATGACCCCGGACCAGTCGAACGTTGAAAAAATGGTCAATATTGATGAAATTTTAACATTTAATCTTTTGACTTTAAATGACGGTTGGATGTGAGTTATTACTTTTTCAACTAAAATAAGTGTGTTTAAAGTCATTTCTGTGCCTGAAATTGGTCAAAATTGAAGATTTTGAGTAAGCAAAACTCTGTAAAAATGGCAGTTTTGGTCACTGTGAGGGTTTAAAAAGTGGTTATTCAACATGAGGCCCGATCCAAATGACATTTTGAATCATTTTTGGTAGAGTCCAAAAAATCAATTTTCTGATGAAAAACGATGACCCCGGACCAGTCGAACGTTGAAAAAATGGTCAATATTGATGAAAATTTTAACATTTAATCTTTTGACTTTAAATGACGGTTGGATTTGAGTTATTACTTTTTCAACTAAAATAAGTGTGTTTAAGTCATTTCTGTGCCTGAAATTGGTCAAAATTGAAGATTTTGAGTAAGCAAAACTCTGTAAAAATGGCAATTTGGTCACTGTGAGGGTTTAAAAAGTGGTTATTCAACATGAGGCCTGATCCAAATGACATGTTGAATCATTTTTGGTAGAGTCCAAAAAATCAATTTTCTGATGAAAACGATGACCAGTCGAACGTTGAAAAAATGGTCAATATTGATGAAATTTTAACATTTAATCTTTTGACTTTTAAATGACGGTTGGATGTGAGTTATTACTTTTTCAACTAAAATAAGTGGTTTAAAGTCATTTCTGTGCCTGAAATTGGTCAAAATTGAAGATTTTGAGTAAGCAAAACTCTGTACAAATGGCAGTTTTGGTCACTGTGAGGGTTTAAAAAAGTGGTTATTCAACATGAGGCCCGATCAAAATGACATTTTGAATAATTTTTGGTAGAGTTCAAAAAATCAATTTTCTGAGAAAACGATTGACCCCGGACCAGTCGAACGTTGAAAAATGGTCAATATTGATGAAATTTTAACATTTAATCTTTGACTTTAAATGACGTTTGGATGTGAGTTTATTAGTTTTTTTCAACTAAATAAGTGTTTTAAAGTCATTTCTGTGCCTGAAATTGGTCAAAATTGAGATTTTGAGTAAGCAAAACTCTGTAAAATTGCAGTTTTGGTCACTGTGAGGTTTAAAAAGTGGTTATTCAACATAGGCCATCAAATGACATTTGAATCATTTTTGGTAGAGTCAAAAATCAATTTCTGATGAAAAACGATGACCCCGACCCGTCGAACGTTGAAAAAATGGTCAATATTGATGAAATTTTAACATTTAATCTTTTGACTTTAAATGACGGTTGGATTGAGTTATTACTTTTTCAACAAAATAAGTGTGTTTAAAGTCATTTCTGTGCCTGAAATTGGTCAAAATTGAAGATTTTGAGTAAGTAAAACTCTGTAAAAATTGCAGTTTTGGTCACTGTGAGGGTTTTAAAAGTGGTTATTCAAACATGAGGCCCGATCCAAATGACATTTCAATCATTTTTGGTAGAGTCCAAAAAATCAATTTTTTGAGGAAAACGATGACCCCGGACCAGTCGAACGTTGAAAAAATGGTCAATATTGATGAAATTTAACATTTAATTCTTTGACTTTAAATGACGGATGGATGTGAGTTATTACTTTTCAACTAAAATAAGTGTGTTTAAAGTCATTTCTGTGCCTGAAAATTGGTCAAAATTGAAGATTTTGAGTAAGCAAAACACTGTAAAAATGGCAGTATTTGGTCACTGTCAGGGTTTAAAAAGTGGTTATTCACATGAGGCCCGATCCAAATGACATTTTGAATCATTTTTGGTAGAGTCCAAAAAATCCATTTTCTGATGAAAAACGATGACCCCGGACCAGTCGAACGTTGAAAAAATGGTCAATATTGATGAAATTTAACATTTAATCTTTTGACTTTAAATGACGGTTGGATGTGAGTTTATTAGTTTTTCAACTAAATAAGTGTGTTTTTAAGTCATTTCTGTGCCTGAAATTGGTCAAAATTGAAGATTTTGAGTAAGCAAAACTCTGTAAAATGGCAGTTTTGGTCACTGTGAGGGTTTAAAAAGTGGTTATTCAACATGAGGCCCGATCAAAATGACATTTTGAATAATTTTTGGTAGAGTCCAAAAATCAATTTCTCATGAAAAACGATGACCCCGGACCAGTCGAACGTTGAAAAAATGGTCAATATTGATGAAATTTTAACATTTAATCTTTTGACTTTAAATGACGGTTGGATGTGAGTTATTACTTTTTCAACTAAAATAAGTGTGTTTAAAGTCATTTCTGTGCCTGAAATTGGTCAAAATTGAAGATTTTGAGTAAGCAAAACTCTGTAAAAATGGCAATTTTGGTCACTGTGAGGGTTAAAAAGTGGTTATTCAACATGAGGCCCGATCCAAATGACATTTTGATCATTTTTGGTAGAGTCCAAAAAATCAATTTCCTGATGAAAAACGATGACCCAGACCAGTCGAACGTTGAAAAAATGGTCAATATTGATGAAATTTTAACAATTAATCTTTTGACTTTAAATGACGGTTGGATGTGAGTTATTACTTTTTCAACTAAAATATAGTGTGTTTAAAGTCATTTCTGTGCCTGAAATGGTAAAATTGAAGATTTTGAGTAAGCAAAACTCTGTAAAAATGGCAGTTTTGGTCACTGTGAGGGTTTAAAAAGTGGTTATTCACATGAGGCCCGATCCAAATGACATTTTGAATCATTTTTGGTAGAGTCCAAAAAATCATTTTCTGATGAAAAACGATGACCCGGACCAGTCGAACGTTGAAAAATGGTCAATATTGATGAAATTTTAACATTTAATCTTTTGACTTTAAATGACGGTTGGATGTGAGTTATTACTTTTTCAACTAAAATAGGTGTGTTTAAAGTCATTTCTGTGCCTGAAATTGGTCAAAAATTGAAGATTTTTGAGTAAGCAAAACTCTGTAAAAATAGCAGTTTTGGTCACTGTGAGGGTTTAAAAAGTGGTTATTCACATGAGGCCCGATCAAAATGACATTTTGAATCATTTTTGGTAGAGTCCAAAAAAATCAATTTTCTGATGAAAAAGATGACCCCGGACCAGTCGAACGTTGAAAAAATGGTCAATATTGATGAATTTTAACATTTAATCTTTTGACTTTAAATGACGGTTGGATGTGAGTTATTACTTTTTCAACTAAAAAAGTGTGTTTAAAGTCATTTCTGTGCCTGAAATTGGTCAAAATTGAAGATTTTGAGTAAGCAAAACTCTGTAAAAATGCAGTTTTGGTCACTGTGAGGGTTTAAAAAGTGGTTTATTCAACATGAGGCCCGATTCCAAATGACATTTTGAATCATTTTTGTAGAGTCCAAAAAATCCATTTTCTGATGAAAAACGATGACCCCGGACCAGTCGAACGTTGAAAAAATGGTCAATATTGATGAAATTTTAACATTTAATCTTTTGACTTTAAATGACGGTTGGATGTGAGTTATTACTTTTTCAACTAAAATAAGTGTGTTTAAAGTCATTTGCTGCCTGAAATTGGTCAAAAATGAAGATTTTGATTAAGCAAAACTCTGTAAAAATGGCAGTTTTGGTCACTGTGAGGGTTTAAAAAGTGGTTATTCAACATGAGGCCCGATCCAAATGACATTTTTTATCATTTTTGGTAGAGTCCAAAAATCCATTTTCTGATGAAAAAACGATGACCCCGGACCAGTCGAACGTTGAAAAAATGGTCAATATTGATGAAATTTTAACATTTAATCTTTTGACTTTAAATGACGGTTGGATGTGAGTTAATACTTTTTCAACTAAAATAAGTGTGTTTTAAAGTCATTTCTGTGCCTGAAATTGGTCAAAATTGAAGATTTTGAGTAAGCCAAACTCTGTAAAAATGGCAGTTTTTGGTCACTGTGAGGGTTTAAAAAGTGGTTATTAACATGAGGCCCGATCAAAATGACATTTTGGAAGCATTTTTTGGTAGAGTCCAAAAATCAATTTCTGATGAAAATGATGACCCCGGACCAGTCGAACGTTGAAAAAATGGTCAATACAGATGAATTTTAACATTTAATCTTTTGACTTTAAATGACGGTTGGATGTGAGTTATTACTTTTTCAACTAAAATAAGTGTGTTTTTAAAGTCATTTCTGTGCCTGAAATTGGTCAAAATGGAAGATTTTGAGTAAGCAAAACTGTAAAAATGGCAGTGTTGGTCACTGTGAGGGTTTAAAAGTGGTTATTCAACATGAGGCCCGATCCAAATGACATTTTGAATCATTTTGGTAGAGTCCAAAAAATCAATTTTCTGATGAAAAACGATGACCCCGGACCAGTCGAACGTTGAAAAATGGTCAATATTGAGAAATTTTAACATTTAATCTTTTGACTTTAAATGACGGTTGGATGTGAGTTATTACTTTTTCAACTAAAATTAAGTGTGTTTTAAAGTCATTTCTGTGCCTGAAATTGGTCAAAAATTGAAGATTTTGAGTAAGCAAAACTCTGTAAAAATGGCAGTTTTGGTCACTGTGAGGTATAAAAAGTGGTTATTCAACATGAGGCCCGATCCAAATGACATTTTTATCATTTTGGTAGAGTCCAAAAATCCATTTTCTGATGAAAAACGATGACCCCGGACCAGTCGAACGTTGAAAAAATGGTCAATATTGATGAAAATTTTAACATTTAATCTTTTGACTTTAAATGACGGTTGGATGTGAGTTAATACTTTTTCAACTAAAATAAGTGGTTTAAAGTCATTTCTGTGCCTGGAAATTGTCAAAATTGAAGATTTTGAGTAAGCAAAACTCTGTAAAAATGGCAGTTTGGTCACTGTGAGGGTTTAAAAAGTGGTTATTCAACATGAGGCCGCATCAAAATGACATTTTGAATCATTTTTGGTAGAGTCCAAAAAATCAATTTTCTGATGAAAAACGATGACCCCGGACCAGTCGAACGTTGAAAAAAATGGTCAATATTGATGAAATTTTAACATTTAATCTTTTGACTTGAAATGACGGTTGGATGTAGTTATACTTTTTCAACTAAAATAAGTGTGTTTAAAGTCATTTCTGTGCCTTAAATTGGTCAAAAATTGAAGATTTTGAGTAAGCAAAACTCTGTAAAAATGGCAATTTGGTCACTGTGAGGGTTTAAAAAGTGGTTATTCAACATGAGGCCCGATCCAAATGACATTTGAATCATTTTTGGTAAGTCCAAAACATCAATTTTCTGATGAAAACGATGACCCCGGACCAGTCGAACGTTGAAAAATGGTCAATATTGATGAAATTTTAACATTTAATCTTTTGAATTTAAATGACGGTTGGATGTGAGTTATTACTTTTCAACTAAAATAAGTGTGTTTAAAGTCATTTTCTGTGCCTGAAATTGGTCAAAATTGAAGATTTTGAGTAAGCAAAACTGTAAAAAATGGCAGTTTTGGTCACTGTGAGGGTTAAAAAGTGGTTATTCAACATGAGGCCCGATCCAAATGACATTTTGAATCATTTTTGGTAGAGTCCAAAAATCCATTTTCTGATGAAAAACGATGACCCCGACCAGTCGAACGTTGAAAAAATGGTCAAAATTGATGAAATTTTAACATTTAATCTTTGACTTTAAATGACGGTTGGATGTGAGTTATTACGTTTTTCAACTAAAATAAGTGTGTTTAAAGTCATTTCTGTGCCTGAAATTGGTCAAAATTGAAGATTTTGAGTAAGCAAAACTGTAAAAATGGCAGTTTTGGTCACTGTGAGGTTTAAAAAGTGGTTATTCAACATGAGGCCTGATCCAAATGAACATGTTGAATCATTTTTGGTAGAGTCCAAAAAATCCATTTTCTGATGAAAAACGATGACCCCGGACCAGTCGAACGTTGAAAAAATGGTCAATATTGATGAAATTTTACATTTAATCTTTTGACTTTAAATGACGGTTGGATGTGAGTTATTACTTTTTCAACTAAAATAGTGTGTTTAAAGTCATTTCTGTGCCTGAAATTGGTCAAAATTGAAGATTTTGAGTAAGCAAAACTCTGTAAAATGGCAGTTTTGGTCACTGTGAGGGTTTAAAAAGTGGTTATTCAACATGAGGCCCGATCAAAATGACATTTTGAATCATTTTTGGTAGAGTCCAAAAAATCAATTTCTGATGAAAAACGATGGACCCCGGACAGTCGAACGTTGAAAAAATGGTCAATATTGATGAAATTTTAACATTTAATCTTTTTTCTTTAAATGACGGTTGGATGTGAGTTATTACTTTTTCAACTAAAATAAGTGTGTTTAAAGTCATTTCTGTGCCTGAAATTGGTCAAATTGAAGATTTTGAGTAAGCAAAAACTCTGTAAAAATGGCAGTTTTGGTCACTGTGAGGTTTAAAAAGTGGTTATTCAACATGAGGCCCGATCCAAATGACATTTTGAATCATTTTGGTAGAGTCCAAAACATCAATTTTTCTGATGAAAACGATGACCCCGGACCAGTCGAACGTTGAAAAAATGGTCAATATTGATGAATTTTAACATTAATCTTTTGACTTTAAATGACGGTTGGATGTGAGTTATTACTTTTTCAACTAAAATAAGTGTGTTTAAAGTCAATTCTGTGCCTGAAATTGGTCAAAATTGAAGATTTTGAGTAAGCAAAACTGTAAAAATGGCAGTTTTGGTCACTGTGAGGGTTTAAAAAGTGGTTATTCAACATGAGGCCCGATCCAAATGACATTTTGAATCATTTTTGGTAGAGTCCAAAAAAATCCATTTTCTGATGAAAAACGATGACCCCGGACCAGTCGAACGTTGAAAAAATGGTCAATATTGATGAAAATTTTAACATTTAATCTTATGACTTTAAATGATGGTTGGATGTGAGTTATTACTTTTTCAACTAAATAAGTGTGTTTAAAGTCATTTCTGTGCCTGAAATTGGTCAAAATTGAAGATTTTGAGTAAGCAAAACTCTGTAAAAATGGAGTTTTGGTCACTGTGAGGGTTTAAAAAGTGGTTATTCAACATGAGGCCCGATCAAAATGACATTTTGAATCATTTTTGGTAGAGTCCAAAAAATCAATTTTCTGATGAAAAACGATGACCCCGGACCAGTCGAACGTTGAAAAAATGGTCAATATTGATGAAATTTTAAACATTTAATCTTTTGACTTTAAATGACGGTTGGATGTGAGTTATTACTTTTTCAACTAAAATAAGTGTGTTTAAAGTCATTTCTGTGCCTGAAATTGGTCAAAATGAAGATTTTGAGTAAGCAAAACTCTGTAAAAATGGCAATTTTTGGTCACTGTGAGGGGTTTAAAAAGTGGTTATTTCAACATGAGGCCGATCCAAATGAATTTGAATCATTTTTGGTAGAGTCAAAAAATCAATTTTCTGATGAAAAACGATGACACCGGACCAGTCGAACGTGAAAAATGGTCAATATTGATGAAATTTTAACATTTAATCTTTTGACTTTAAATGACGGTTTGGATGTGAGGTTATTACTTTTTCAACTAAAATAAGTGTGTTAAAGTCATTTCTGTGCCTGAAATTGGTCAAAATTGAAGATTTTGAGTAAGCAAAACTCTGTAAAATGGCAATTTTGGTCACTGTGAGGGTTTAAAAAGTGGTTATTCAACATGAGGCCCGATCCAAATGACATTTGAATCATTTTTGGTAGAGTCCAAAAAATCAATTTTCTGATGAAAAACGATGACCCCGACCAGTCGAACGTTGAAAAAATGGTCAATATAGATGAAATTTTAACATTTAATCTTTTGACTTTAAATGACGGTTGGATGTGAGTTATTTACTTTTTCAACTAAAATAAGTGAGTTTAAAAGTCATTTCTTGTGCCTGAATTGGTCAAAATTGAAGATTTTGAGTAAGCAAAACTGTAAAAATGGCAGTTTTGGTCACTGTGAGGGTTTAAAAAGTGGTTATTCAACATGAGGCCTGATCCAAATGACATGTTGAATCATTTTTGGTAGAGTCAAAAAATCCATTTTCTGATGAAAAACGATGACCCCGGACCAGTCGAACGTTGAAAAAATGTCAATATTGATGAAATTTTAACATTTAATCTTTTGACTTTAAATGACGGTTGATGTGAGTTATTACTTTTCAACTAAAATAAGTGTGTTTAAAGTCATTTCTGTGCCTGAAATGGTCAAAATTGAAGATTTGAGTAAGCAAAACTCTGTAAAAATGGCAGTTTTGGTCACTGTGAGGGTTTAAAAAGTGGTATTCACATGAGGCCCGATCAAATGACTTTTTGAATCATTTTGGTAGAGTCCAAAAATCAATTTTCTGATGAAAAACGATGACCCCGGACCAGTC